>NC_091591.1:14351212-14361212 GCF_042767895.1 Penaeus vannamei | reverse complement strand
GTCCCGGTTTTCCTAAGTTTCCCCTTTCAGGATATTTTGTCTTGTTTTCTACGTGTTCTTTGTTTATTTAGTGTTGGATATAGTTTCCTTCTTTCCCTTTACAGTTATTATGATTTTCGTTTCGTTGCTAAAGTCCCCCTTTTCCTGTTTCCCTTTCAGCATATTTTGCCTTATTTCCTCCACGTTCTATATTCATTTAGCAGAAGCTACATTTTCACGAAAAAAAAATAGAGTGGCGTGAAACTACATGAAAGTAATTATTACATTTTTTTAAAGTCTAAAGAGCCATACAAAATGTAAATACAACGACGCCACTTTCCATCAAGCTTGGAAGTGCATAGTCATCTCACTGATGCTTATCATGCTTGGGGAATCGCATAGGATTGCAGCATGTTATTGCCACTGACGCGAGGGATGGAGGAAGGGAGAAAGAGAGAGGGAGAGGGGAGGATAGGATAGTGAGAACGGTAGGGAGAGGAAACGAGAGGTAGAATTAGAGATAAGGGGAGTGGACGAAAGGGAGAGAAAGAGAGAGCGAGAGGTGGGGAGAGGGAAGGAAAGAGAGAGAGAGAGAGAGGAGGGGAGGGGAGAAAGAGTGAGAACGAGAGGGAAGGAGAGAGAGTGGTGGACATACAGACAGCGACAGAGACAGCCAGACAGGTCAGACAGATAGAGAGAAAGGCAGAAAGATCCTATACAACTGTTTTAAACCTTTATAGAAATGTCTAAACTTATCGACCAGTTAGCCAAGGAGAGAGAGAGAGACGAAAAGAGAGGGAGAGAGAGAGACGGAGAGTGGGGGAAAGAGAGAGAGACGAAAAGAAGGAGAGAAAAGGAAGAGAGAGAGAGACGAAAAGAGACGAAAGACGAGAGAGAGACGAAAAGAGACGAAAGAAGAGAGAGAGAGAGAGACAAAAAGAGGGAAAGAGAAAGGAGAGAGAGGGAGAAAAAGAGAAGAGAAAGAAAGACGAAAAGAGAAGTAGAGAAAGCAAGGGAGAAAAAGAGAAGAGAAAGAAAGACGAAAAGAGAGGGAGAGACAGAGACAGAGACAGACACTGCTACCATAAAGGTTTAAAACAGCTTTATCATACCTGCAAAAGACAAACCCTTTGCCGTGATGTGTACTTAAAAAAAAAATATCTTCAACATCATGTAATCCTTCGCTTTGTTGTCTCTCTCCACCACCCCCCCCCCCTCTCTCTCTCTCTCTCTCTCTCTCTCTCTCTCTCTCTCTCTCTCTCTCTCTCTCTCTCTCTCTCTCTCTCTCTCTCTCTCTCTCTCTCTCTCTCTCGCCCTATCTCTCTCTCTCTCTCTCTCTCTCTCTCTCTCTCTCTCTCTCTCTCTCTCTCTCTCTCTCTCTCTCTCTCTCTCTCTCTCTCTCTCTCTCTCTCCCTCTCTCCCTCTCTCTCTCTCTCTCTCTCTCTCTCTCTCTCTCTCTCTCTCTCTCTCTCTCTCTCTCTCTCTCTCTCTCTTTCCCACTCCCTCTCTCTCTCTCTCTCTGTCTTTCCCACTCCTTAAAAAATATAAAAATAAAAAAAAGTCACGCAATTAAATATTAATGGCTTATTATTAGAGCTCATGTTTGCCAAACAAGTAGTATTGTTGTGTCTGCGTTTACTTGCATTTTTCTAAAAAAAAAAAAGTAAAATGATTTGTCTTCTAATTATCATGTAATGGTCATTAGACTACTGTACAAAGCTTAATTATTATTGTGTTTGTTGTGATGTTATTGTTATTATTATCATCACTATCATTACTGTTATTACTATCCTCCTTATGATCATAATTTGTTTTCTTACCATTATCATTATTGAAAAGTTATTATTATTAGTAGTAGTAGTCGTAGTAGTAACATTACTGTTCACATTACTGTTCGTATCAGTATTACTATTAATATTGCTATTACTATTATTACTATCAATATTAGTATCATTATCATTATTAGTATCATCATTACAATTATCATCATCGCTTTTATCACTATTTTTATTATTATTATCATTATTATTGTTACTGTTACCACAGCTGTTGTTGTGGCTATTGTCATTGCTATCATTGTCTATATTATAATCATTATCATTATTATCATTATCATTATTACTACTATTATTATTACTATCGTTATTGCTATTACCATTATCATTACTGTTATTACTATTATTGCTTTTATCATTATTATCATTGCTGGTATTGTTTTTGTCATCATTGTAATTATTATCATTATTATCAACATAATTTTATCAATACTTTGATGACGATGATGATGATGATAATGATGGTAATGATAATGATAATGATAATGATAATGATGATGATGATGATGATGATGATGATGATGATGATGATGATGATGATGATGATGATGATGATGATGATGATGATGATGATGATGATGATGATGATGGTGATGGTGATGATGATGATGATGATGATGGTGATGATGATGATGATGATGATGATAATGATAATGATAATGATAATGATAATGATGATGATGATGATGATGATGATGATGATGATGATGATGATGATGATGATGATGATGATGATGATGATGATGATGATGATAATGATAATGATAATGATAATGATAATGATAATGATAATGATAATGATGATGATGATGATATGTTGCAACATACACATAAACAGCATAAAGATATTTATATCTCGTCTTACACGATCGGTGTATGCCAATGTGGGTGTTCATACGCGCGTGTGTATACATGAGTGTGAGTGTCTGAATACGCATCATTTCCCTCCTCCCATGATTACCATAAACAGCAAAATGAGATCTGGCTCTTGGGGGAAAGCATGGCGGAATGTTGACGCCCGGTGCAGCATGATGTGGTCGCCATGTTCTGTGAAATATGCAGAACAGTTTGTCAGGAATTGCAAAATCTGCAGCAATAGCAACGCGCGAGTATCCGGGGGAAAAATGACTGACATGACACTCCGAAACAGTTCATATTTAATCTCTCTTATACTATTAGACTGTAACGAATGTGCATTTCGTACGTTCCAACGGCCACAATGGCTTAAAACTATATATATATATATATATATATATATATATATATATATATATATATATATATATATATATATATATATATATATCACCAACTGTTATAGCGTATGTGCTATTGGACTTTTAACATTTAACCAAACGATTTTTTTTTCAAGAGAGCAAAAATTCGGTAATAAAGGTATATAAAACGCAAGAACAGAGAGGTAAAGGAAAACAGACAGAAAACGCGAACAGCAAATAAGCAAGGAAAACAGACAGAAAACGTGAACAGCAAATAAGCAAGGAAAACAGACAGATAAAGCGGGCAGGAGAGAGAGAGACAAGGAAAATAGACAGATAAAGCGGACAGGAGAGAGAGAGACAAGGAAAACAGACAGATAACACGAGCAACATTCCGGGCGAACATGAACAAAAGATTTTTCCTTAAAAGCTCTGAGAGCAGCGAGGTCGGGGAAAGTGAATTTTATCCAGTAGGGGCAAGCGGAAGTGGGCGGGGAGCTTCAGAGATTTTAATTATTATCCAAACAGCGAAATAAAACGACTTAGCAGAGGGAGGGAGTGAAATAGATGGACGATCATTTTGGGTTCGGTTCAAATCCTTATCTATGCGCTTCTTATATGCTCATACACACCCTGTATGTAAGACAAATCACAGAAAAAAAAATATTCAATATAGAGCTGTTTTTATGACTCATTTCTAACCGAGAAACATTTGGCAATGAATGTAAAACAAATTACATTTTAAAAAATCCGAAAAAACAGTCACTTTTGAACTGTATTTACGACTAATTTCCAACTGAAAAACATTTGGCAATTAACATAAAACAAATGACATAAAAAACAAAAACAAAATCGATATAGAGCAATATTTATGACTCAGTTCCAACCGAAAAACATTTGGCAATGAATGTAAAACAAATAACGTTAAAAAAAAAAGTCATTATTGAACTATATTTATGACCCATTTCCAACCGAGAAAGATTTGGCAATTAACATAAAACAAATCACATAAAATATATATATAGAGAGAGAGCAGTATTTATGACTCATTTCTAACCGAGAAACATTTTGCAATTAATGTAAAACAGATCACATAAAACACGAAAAAACAGTCACTATTGAACTGTATTTATGACTCATTTCCAATGAATGTAAATGAATGTAAAATGAATGTAAAAAAAATCACATGAAAAAGCGAAAAAAAACGTCACTATTGAGCTGTATTTACGACTTCTTTCCAAATGAGATATGTCTGGCAATTAAGGTAAAACAAATCACTTTAAAAAATCGGAAAAAAGTTACTCCAACCGAAAAACATTTGTCAATGAATGTAAAACACACAAAAAATCCGAAAAAAACAGTCACTATTGAGCTGTATTTATGACTCATTTCCAACCGAAAAAATCCAAAAAAACAGTCACTATTGAGCCGTATTTATGATTCACTTCCAACCGAAAAATCCAAAAAAACAGTCACTATTGAACTGTGTTTATGACTCATTTCCAATCGAAAAATCAAAAAAAAACAGTCACTATTGAGCTGTATTTATAACATTTCCAACCAAGGTATATTTGGCAATTAATTAACACGGGGTTTTCCTTTAGTCCAGTGGTTCCCTAATAAGACGGTCGACCTGATCCCAAAACACCTTAAGAAGTTCATACAAGACAATTTCCTGCTAAAGAAAGAAAGAAAACGCGACATACCTTAATTAATCCGGCCTAAAATTTAGGTCTTTTTTTAAGGAATAATAAATCTTGGATAAAAATATTGAGCCTCCTTAGCACCAGAAATGAAAATTATAATGAGCATGAAATTGATAATGATAAAAATGATGATGAAGATTGATTATGATTATGATTATAATGATAAAGGTAGTAAAATGATAACAAAAGTAGTAATGATAATAATGAAAATAATGATAATAAAAATAAAAAGAAAGATAATAGTAATGATACCAACAATGCTACTATATGAAATGGTAATAATAACAATAATAATATTTATTCATAGGCCGTGTAGCTCCCTATTACACAAATCAGTAACATATAACTTTAAGAGTTAGATTATTACATATATATATTAAGACCTTATGAGCTACGTCCTCAAAGAAGTGAGATACAGACGGATAAAATGATAATAATAACAAATAAAACTTAAAAAAACAAACAAAAAAAAGTAATAGAAAAAATATAGAAATGAAAAAAACGTGAGATAAAAACAAATTAATAGAAATTAACAAATCAAAAACAAAAATAGTAATAGAAAATAATAAAAAGAGAAATGAAAAAATTGAGATAAAAAACTAAATAGAAATTAACCAAACAAAAACAAAAAAAAACTAAGCAAAGAACAAAATAGAAATTAACCAAACAAAAACAAAAACAAAACAAAAACGTAAACAAAAAAAATAAAAAATAAATCGAAATCTGAAAAAGAAAAAAGTAAACAAAAAAAAAAATAAATAAATCAACAATAAGACCAGCAGAGATCAACCTGTCATAAAACCCGAGTAAAAAGACCGAGGGAAGTCATATGACAACAGCAGCATGAAAAGGCACTCCTCGGGTAGTTTGTCAATGCCACGGAGAATGAGATCTTCGCTTCAAGGACCTGTCAAGGGAGCAATATCGTGGAGTGGGAAGAGAAATGGAGACTGTGATACGAAAACCCATAAAGGTATGAATGAATAAAAAAAAGGAAGATAAGATAAAGAAGGAGATAAGATAGAGAGGATAGATTAGACACGAAAACCCATAAAGGTATGAATGAATAAGAAAAAAAGGAAGATAAGATAAAAAAGGAGATAAGATAGAGAGGATAGATTAGACACGAAAACCCATAAAGGTATGAATGAATAAGTAAAAAAAGGAGATAAGATAGAGAGGATAGATTAGGCACGAAAACCCATAAAGGTATGAATGAATAAGTAAAAAAAAAGGAAGGTAAGATAGATAGAGAAGATAGATTAGGCACGAAAACCCATAAAGGTATGAATGAATAAGAAAAAAAGGAAGATAAGATAAAAAAGGAGATAAGATAGAGAGGATAGATTAGACACGAAAACCCATAAAGGTATGAATGAATAAGAAAAAAAAGGAAGATGAGATAGATAGAGAGGATAGATTAGGCACGAAAACCCATAAAGGTATGAATGAATAAGAAAAAAAGGAAGATAAGATAAAAAAGGAGATAAGATAGATAGAGAGGATAGATTAGGCACGAAAACCCATAAAGGTATGAATGAATAAGAAAAAAAGGAGATGAGATAGATAGAGAGGATAGATTAGGCACGAAAACCCATAAAGGTATGAATGAATAAGTAAAAAAAAGGAAGATAAGATAGATAGAGAGGATAGATTAGGCACAAAAACCCATAAAGGTATGAATGAATAAGATAAAAAAGAGGAGATGAGATAGATAGAATAGATTAGACACGAAGAATGTAGCAAGATATGAATGAATAAGTAAAAAAAGGAGATAAGATAGATAGAGAGGATAGATTAGACACGAAAACCCATAAAGGTATGAATGAATAAGTAAAAAAAAGGAAGGTAAGATAGATAGAGAGGATAGATTAGACACAAAGAATGTAGCAAGGTATGAATGAATAAGTAAAAAAATGAGATTAGATAGAGAGGATAGATTAGGCACGAAAACCCATAAAGGTATGAATGAATAAGAAACAAATGGAAGGTAAGATAGATAGAGAGGATAGATTAGACACAAAGAATGTAGCAAGGTATGTGATACGAAAACCCATAAAGGTATGAATGAATAAGAAAAGAAGAGATGAGATAGATAGAATAGATTAGACACGAAGAATATAGCAAGGTATGAATGAATAAGTAAAAAAAAGGAGATAAGATAGATAGAGAGGATAGATTAGGCACGAAAACCCATAAAGGTATGAATGAATAAGTAAAAAAAAAGAAGGTAAGATAGATAGAGAGGATAGATTAGACACAAAGAATGTAGCAAGGTATGAATGAATAAGTAAAAAAGAGGAGATAAGATAGATAGAGAGGATAGATTAGGCACGAAAACCCATAAAGGTATGAATGAATAAGAATAAAAGGAGATGAGATAGATAGAGAGGATAGATTAGGCACGAAAACCCATAAAGGTATGAATGAATAAGAATAAAAGGAGATGAGATAGATAGAGAGGATAGATTAGGCACGAAAACCCATAAAGGTATGAATGAATAAGTAAAAAAAGGAGATAAGATAGATAGAGAGGATAGATTAGACACAAAGAATGTAGCAAGGTATGAATGAATAAGTAAAAAAAGGAGATAAGATAGATAGAGAGGATAGATTAGACACGAAAACCCATAAAGGTATGAATGAATAAGTAAAAAATGGAGATAAGATAGATAGAGAGGATAGATTAGACACGAAAACCCATAAAGGTATGAATGAATAAGAAAAAAAAGGAGATAAGATAGATAGAGAGGATAGATTAGACACAAAAACCCATAAAGGTATGAATGAATAAGAAAAAAAGGAGATGAGATAGATAGAGAGGATAGATTAGACACAAAGAATGTAGCAAGGTATGAATGAATAAGTAAAAAAAAGGAAGGTAAGATAGATAGAGAGGATAGATTAGACACGAAAACCCATAAAGGTATGAATGAATAAGTAAAAAAAAGGAAGATAAGATAGATAGAGAGGATAGATTAGACACAAAGAATGTAGCAAGGTATGAATGAATAAGTAAAAAAAGGAGATAAGATAGATAGAGAGGATAGATTAGACACAAAGAATGTAGCAAGGTATGAATGAATAAGTAAAAAAAGGAAGGTAAGATAGATAGAGAGGATAGATTAGGCACGAAGAATGTAGCATCGAGGTTTAAACGCCTTGGTGCTGCTGTGGGGAAGACTTGTTTCTGGGCTGGAAATCTGGAAAGTGGATTACTAACTGTAGCTGAAGAGAATAGAGAAGGGGCTTTATTTTTCTTTTTTTTTCTTTTTTTTCTTTTTTTTCTTTTTTTTTTTTTTTTTGCGAAGTTCTCTGTGATAAAATTGTCTTTGCGGAGAATTTGTCAAGGATATAGGATTCTTGTCTTCGTCTTCGTCTTGTTTTTATTGTTACTAATCGCTTCTTTTGCTCTTCCTTTTTTGGTCTGTGTCTTCTTTGTCCTGTGTTATTTCTTCGCCTTATTCCTATATTCCGTCTATTACTCATTCATCTTCTGCTTTCCTCTATCGATTTTTTTTTTACTTCTTTATCATCTTCCTCTTCTTCTACTCTTTCTTCTCCGTCTTCTTTCTCCACTCTTTCGTCTTCTCTGTGTAAACAAATTACTTACATATTAGCCTCATTCCTCTACTTTATTACTCCTTTTTTATCTTCCGCTTCTTCAATAATTTGTTTTTCTCCCTGCTATTACTTCCCCTTCATCATCTTTATCCTCTTCTCTTTCTTATTCGTCTTCTTTCTCCACTCCGTCCTCTCCAGTGTGGATGCATGTTTGTCTTGTCTGTGTAAACAAAACAACGAATTTTCCCGTAAATTTCGTAAAATTCTTGACAACATCTTTTGCAAATGTCAGATTGCAGACTTGCTTTCAGTGTAGACAACTTGTCGATTTTGCAGTGCATTATGATAGGGATACATTGGTGAAAAGAGGAAAAAAGATAGATATAATTATAACACCAAAGGCGACAATAACAATAATTTCGACTGCAACAGTAATAGTGATAATGATGATGATGATGGTGATGGTGGTGATGATGATGATAATGATAATGATAATGATTGATAATGATAATGATTGATAATGATAATGAGGATGATAGCAATAATAATAACGAGGATGAGGATGATAATGATAATGTTAATAATAATATGACGATGATGACAGTAATAGTAATAGGGAAAATAATGACAATAATAAAAATGATAATAATGATTATAATAATAATAATGATAATAATAAAGATAATGATGATGATAATAATGATAATGATAATAATAATAACGATAACAATAATAACGACAATATATATAAACAATAATGAAGATAATCACGATAATAATAATAAAAACAATAATAACAACAACATCAATAACAAACAATAATCTAATCTCAAATAATAACCTCTTCGTACTACCAAACATGATGAAGCCTTCATGAATAATAATGGAATTTAACTGCTCATATACCTTCAAACTAGCGCCATTGAGTGCTCCGAGTACGAACGAATTACTTAAGTTTGCCCAGAGAAAACATGGTTACTATGCAAATCCCCATTAACCACAAAGATAGTAGTTATAACACATGTTTACGTTGGCGATTTTGGCGAAAAAGATGTTCAAGAATATAATAACAGGAATAATCAACAATAATGATGTAATAATAACAATAATAGGAATAATAACAACAATAGGAATAATCCCCATTAACCACAATGATAGTAGTTATGACAGTTATGTTAACGTTGGCGATTTTGGCGAAAAAAGATGTTCAAGAGGATAATAACAGGAATAATCAACAATAATGATGTATTAATAACAGCGATGATAACAGGAATAATCAACAATAATGATGTATTAATAACAGCGATGATAACAGGAATAATCAACAATAATGATGTAATAATAAACATGATTACTATGCAAATCCCCATTAACCACAATGATGGTAGTTATAACAGTTATGTTAACGTTGGCGATTTTGGCGAAAAAAGATGTTAAGAGGATGATAATGTTCAGATAATAACAGGAATAATCAACAATAATGATGTAATAACAATAATGATAACAGGAATAATCCCATTTAACCACAAAGATAGTAGTTATAACACATGTTTACGTTGGCGATTTTGGTGAAAAAAAATGTTCAAGAATATAATAACAGGAATAATCAACAATAATGATGTATTAATAACAATGATGGTAACAGGAATAATCAACAATAATGATGTAATGATAACAGTGATGATAACAGGAATAATCC
>NC_091591.1:14336212-14338712 GCF_042767895.1 Penaeus vannamei | reverse complement strand
TATATATATATATATATATATATATGTGTGTGTGTGTGTGTGTGTGTGTGTGTGTGTGTGTGTGTGTGTGTGTGTGTGTGTGTGTGTGTGTGTGTGTACATATATATATATATATATATATATATATATATATATATATATATATATATATATATATATATATATGTGTGTGTGTGTGTGTGTGTGTGTGTGTGTGTGTGTGTGTGTGTGTGTGTGTGTGTGTGTGTGTGTGTATATATATATATATGTATATATATATATATATATATATATATATATATATAAAATATATATATATATTCTTCTCTTCTCTAAATCTGGAAGCTAAACAAAAAATTGAGATTGTTGGGAAAATGCGTATATGTAGAGTGAAAAGAAGACAGAAATAGAACCAGCAAGGCACAGGAAGCAAAGCAAAGGAGGAATCTCAAAAGCCTGTCCTTAGAAAACACATACAGTGGTAAAAAGAGGATTTAAGGAGGATGAGAAAGTGAAAAACCGAAGAAAGGCGATAATTCATACACAATTCGTCAGACAAAGAGCAAATCTGGGAAGAGAGAGTCAGAAGGAAGGAGTTAGAGGAAGAAGAAGAAAAAGAAAGCGAAGTGGACTCGTGTAAAGGGCAGAATGATAAAGAAAGAGAGAGAAACGATCTTAGAAATAGCACAGGAGGAAGAAGAAAAAAGAAAGAGAACCATGTAAAAGCCAGGATAAAAAAGAAAGTCTGAGAAACGCTCTTAGAAATACGACAGGAGGAAGAAGGAAAAGAAAGAGGAAATGTAAAAGGCAGCATAATAAAGAAAGAGAGAGAATCGCTCTTAGAAATACCACAGGAGAACGAATTAAAAAAAGAGAGAGAATCATGTAAAAGACAAAATAAAAAAAGAGAAGAGAGAAACGCAGTCAAAAAATAACAAGAGAAAGATCCTTAGAAAAAACACAGGAGAACGAAGGAAAAAAAAGAGAGAATCAAGTAAAAGACAGAATAAAAAAAAGAAGGAAGAAACGCAGTAAAAAAAATGAATAGCAGAGACTGAGTCCTGCAAAAAAAAAAAAAAAAAAAAAAAAAAAAAAAAACGAGAGATGACAACGACCAGCTGTACAGACTGTGCAGGAGTCGTGGCGAAGAAAGTGAGTCTTAACGCAAAACGAGTGAAAGTGTGTGTATGATTTGCCTTTGAAATATTGTTTTAATTTAATAGTCCGAAGAAAGTTTGGCTTTTAATTAAGAGGAGTAATATGCTGCATGAGGATCAAAGGTTGTGTGGTGTTCTAATCAATGTGAAGTGGAAGTGGACAAAAGGAATGAAAATAGAAAGTGAAAATAGATGAAAATGGAAAGTGAAAATATATGAAAATGGAAAGTGAAAATAAAGGAAAATAGAAAGTAAAAACAAATGAAAATGGAAAGTGAAAACAAATGAAAATGGAAAATGAAAACAATTGAAAATGGAAAGTGAAAATAAATGAAAATGGAAAATGGAAAGTGAAAATAAATGAAAATGGAAAATGAAAATAAATGAAAATAAAAAGTGAGAATAGATGAAAATGGAAAGTGAAAATAAATGAAAATGGAAAGTGAAAATAAATGAAAATGGAAAGTGAAAATAAATTAAAATGGAAAGTGAAAATATATGAAAATGGAAAGTGAAAATAAATGAAAATAGAAAGTGAGAATAGATGAAAATGGAAAGTGAAAATATATGAAAATGGAAAGTGAAAATTAATTAAAATGAGAAGTGAAAATAAATGAAAATGGAAAGTGAAAACAAATGAAAATAAATGAAAATGGAAAGTGAAAATAAATGAACATGGAAAATGAAAACAAATGAAAATGGAAAGTGAAAATGAATGAAAATAGAAAGTGAAAATAAATGAAACTGGAAAGTGAAAACAAATGAAAATAGAAAGTGAAACGAAATGAAACTGGAAAGTAAAAATAAATGAAAATAGAAAGTAAAAATAAATGAAAATAGAAAGTGAAAATAAATGAAAATAGAAAATAAAAATAAACCAAAGCTTATCAAGACTGATGATAATCTGTTGATAATAAAAATAAAAAAATATACCCCAATAAAGGAAAATCGCGAAAATAAAAAAAAAATACAAAACATAAACAAAAACATAATACAGTATAAGTTCCCGATCGAAGAAGCTAAAAAACCTCATTAATAAGGCTAATTAACGTAAGATTAACAAGAGAATAATCAACGGAAGTCCCCGATAACAAGGAGGCATTAGCGGAGGTGAATCTCAGACGTCTAAGAGACAGTCAACCGACGTCAGTGATTGGAGATTAGTTGATTAGTTAGAGATTGGGATAATTCCCGCCCAAAGTTCCTTAACTACACACTCATTAAGGATGAAGTTTCTACCAGATGTGGATGGGACTCTAGGCCTTGTTGGCAAGTCGGAGTGCGATTTAACTCTCTATCTGTTTGTCTATCTATCTATCTATCTCTACCTCTCTACCTCTCTCTCTTTTCCTCTCTCGCTCTCT
>NC_091591.1:14296212-14313712 GCF_042767895.1 Penaeus vannamei | reverse complement strand
AAATTAAAAAAAGAATGGAAGAAGGAGAAAAGGAAGCACAAAACGAAGCCGGAAAAAGAATGGAGAAGGGAGAAAAAGAAGCACAAAAAGGAGGAGGGGGAGGAATTGGTGAAGGAGAAAAGAGAAGAAGAAAAAGAAAGAAAGAAAATGAAAAAAGAATGGAAGAAGGAGAAAAGGAAGCACAAAAAGAAGCCGGGAAAAAAGAATGGAGAAGGGAGAAAAAGAAGCACAAAAAGGAGGAGGGGGAGGAATTGGTGAAGGAGAAAAGAGAAGAAGAAAAAGAAAGAAAGAAAATGAAAAATGTATCACATATATATATATACAAGAATTCATTACATATATACAAGGAAAAGTCATCATATATATATATATATATATATATATATATATATATATATATATATATATATATATATATATACATACAAGGAAATTCATCACATATATATACAAGGAAAATTCCTTACATATATACAAGGAAAAATATTGAACTTCTCACACAAAAACTGGAGAAAATATCCAAATACATGATCTTTTGGACTTTCTTGAAGATACAAGTCACTTAAAACCAACACAGATAACCACAGATACGACAGAGATCTTCACAATTTAATTTCTTTCTTATCATCCTCTGAAACTTGCTGACTAATGACATTCTTAACTCAACGTGATTAATTATAAATAATCTATTGCAACCTTGGCCTCGAGTTATCTTCACCGAGCGAGAGTGAATTAATTTGTGATGAAAAGTTGAATCAGAAACTGCATCACTTCCGCCTGACTTCTGAATGGAGGTTTGTGTTTATTTTTTTAAGATGTTTTTAATTTGGATTTATGCGGTTCGTGATGGAGGTATTTAGTGGAAGAAATATATAGATATATTTCTTTATGTTTTATGCATAATTCTTAAAGATATTTCGATTTTGATTTTACGTTTTATGCATAATTTTTTAAGATGTTTTTAATTTGGATTTATGCGGTTCGTGATGGAGTTGTGGGAGAAAAGATCATATGATTTTTGTATTATATGATTTATGTATAATTTTTAAGATATTTTGACTTCTGAATGGAGTTTTATGTTTATTTTTTAAGATATTTTGAATTTGAATTTATGCGGTTCGTGATGGAGGTATTTAGTGGAACGAAAATATAGATATATTTCTTTATGTTTTATGCATAATTCTTTAAGTTATTTCGATTTTTATGTTACATGTTTTATGCAAGATTTTTTTTCAGATATTTTGATTTTTGTGTTATATGAATTATGTATATATTTTTAGATATTTTGATTTTGAATTTATACGGTTCGTGATGGTGTTGTGAGGTATTTAGTAGGAGAAAAGATCACTTGATTTTTGTATTATATGTTTTATGCATAATTTTTAAGATATTTTGACTTTGAATTTATTTTTATGTATATTTTTAAAGATATTTTGAATTTGAATTTATACGGTTCGTGATGGAGTTGTGAGGTATTTAGTGGGAGAAAAGATCATTTGATTTTTGTATTATTTTTATGCATAATTCTTTGAGATATTTAGATTTTTGAATTATATTATTTATGCATAATTTTTAATATATTTTGATTTTTTTAAATGGTTCATAAAGTTGCTAAGTATTTAATGTTAGAATTTATATCATCATATTGTATGATTGATCTTTATTTTATATGATTGATGATGCTGCTAAGTGGTAGTTTGTGTGAGAAAAAAAAATGCGTAGCAGGAGGAAGAGGAGAAGCAACAAGAAGAAGATGAAAAGGAAGAGGAAGAGGAGATAGAGGGGAAGGGGAAAAAACAGGAGGAAGAGGAGAAGCAACAGGAAGATGGAAAGGAGGAGGAAGTGGAAATAGAGGGGAAGAGGAAAAAAACAGGAGGAAGAGGAGAAGGAACAATTGGAAGAGGAAAAGGAGCAGTAGGAAGAAAAGATGAAACAGGGGAAAAAGGGGAAAGGAGAAGGAGGAGGAGGAAGAGGAAAAGTAGGAGAAGGAACATGAGGAAGAAGAAAAGAAGGAGAAAGAGGAGAAGGAACAATTGAAAGAGGAAGAGGAATTGGTGAAGGAAAAAGAAGAAAAATAAGAAGAAAGAAATTAAGAAAATTAAATTTAAAAAAGGGAGAAAATAAGAAAATGAAAAAAATACAGATGAACAAAAAAAAACAATAAACAAAAAAAAGAATAAAAAAGATAACCGAAATAAAAACAAGGAGAAGAAAAGACTATAAAGGATCTAAACTGAGAAAGAAAATAAGAAAATCAAAAAAAGAATACAGATGAACAAAAAAAAAAACAATAAAAAAAAAAAAAAGAATAAAAAAGATAACCGAAATAAAAACAAGGAGAAGAAAAGACTATAAAGAATCTAAACTGAGAAAGAAAATAAGAAAATCAAAAAAAGAATACAGATGAACAAAAAAAAAAAAAAAAAAAAAAGAAATAAAAAAAGATAACCGAAATCAAAACAAGAAATACAGATGAACAAAAAACACAATAAACAAAAAATAAAAGAAAAAAAGATAACCGAAATAAAAACAAGAAGATGAAAAGAAAAAGATCCGAACCCAAGCACCGCACTCTGCCTCCACAAGCAAGTGGAAGCCAGACAGACACTCGCTGAATAAAATACATCCAATATAACATAACCTGAACTGAGAAAGAAAATAAGAAAATAAAAAAAGAATACAGATGAACAAAAAAAACAATAAACCAAAAAAGAAATAAAGAAAAAATATCCGAAATAAGAAAAAAAAATAAGAAGGTTCCGAACTGAGAAAGAAAATAAGAAAATAAAAAAAGAATACAGATGAACAAAAAAAACAAGAAATAAAGAAAAAGAACAAAAGATAACCGAAATAAAAAAAACAAGAAGAAAACAATAAACAAAAAAAAAGAAAAAAAGATAACCGAAATAAGAAACAAGAAGAAGAAAAGAAAAGAAAGATCCGAACCCAAGCACCGTACTCTGCCTCCACAAGCAAGTGGAAGCCAGACAGACACTCGCTGAATAAAATACATCCAATATAACATAACCTGAACTGAGAAAGAAAATAAGGAAACAAAAAAAGAATACAGATGAACAAAAAAAAACAAGAAATAAAGAAAAAGAAAAAAAAATAACCGAAATAAGAACAAGAAATACAGATGAACAAAAAAAACAATAAACAAAAAAAGAAATAAAAAAAGATAACCGAAATAAAAACAAGAAATCCAGATGAAGAAAAAAACAAGAAATAAAGAAAAAGAAAAAAAAATAACCGAAATAAGAAAAACAAGAAGAAGAAAAGAAAAGAAAGGATCCGAACTGAGAAAGAAAATAAGAAAATAAAAAAGAAAGATGAACAAAAAAAAACAATAAACAAAAAAAAGAAATAAAAAAAGATAACCGAAATAAAAACAAGAAATACAGATGAACAAAAAAAAACAAGAAATACAGATGAACAAAAAAAAACAAGAAATAAAGAAAAAGAAAAAAAGATAACCGAAACAAAAAAACAAGAAGAAAACAATAAACAAAAAAGAAATAAAAAAAGATAACCGAAATAAAAACAAGAAATACAGATGAACAAAAAAAAACAAGAAATACAGATGAACAAAAAAAAACAAGAAATAAAGAAAAAGAAAAAAAGATAACCGAAACAAAAAAACAAGAAGAAAACAATAAACAAAAAAGAAATAAAAAAAGATAACCGAAATAAAAACAAGAAATACAGATGAACAAAAAAACAAGAAATACAGATGAACAAAAAAAAACAAGAAATACAGATGAACAAAAAAAAATAAAGAAAAAGAAAAAAAGATAACCGAAATAAGAAAGAGAAGAAGAAAAGAAAAGAAAGATCCGAACCCAAGCACCGTACTCTGCCTACACAAGCAAGTGGAAGCCAGACAGACACTCGCTGAATAAAATACATCCAATATAATATAACCTGAACTGAGAAAGAAAATAAGAAAATCAAAAAAAGAATACAGATGAACAAAAAAAAACATAAACAAAAAAAGAAATAAAAAAAGATAACCGAAATAAAAACAAGAAATACAGATGAACAAAAAAAAAACAAGAAATACAGATGAACAAAAAAAACAAGAAATACAGATGAACAAAAAAAACAAGAAATACAGATGAACAAAAAAAAACAAGAAATACAGATGAACAAAAAAAAACAAGAAATAAAGAAAAAGAAAAAAAAGATAACCGAAATAAGAAACAAGAAGAAGAAAAGAAAAGAAAGATCCGAACCCAAGCACCGCACTCTGCCTCCACAAGCAAGTGGAAGCCAGACAGACACTCGCTGAATAAAATACATCCAATATAACATAACCTGAACTGAGAAAGAAAATAAGAAAATAAAAAAAAGAATACATATGAACAAAAAAAACAAGAAATAAAGAAAAAGAAAAAAGATAACCGAAATAAAAACAAGAAATACAGATGAACAAAAAAAAACAAGAAATAAAGAAAAAGAAAAAAAAGATAACCGAAATAAGAAACAAGAAGAAGAAAAGAAAAGAAAGATCCGAACTGAGAAAGAAACTAAGAAAATAAAAAAGAATACAGATGAACAAAAAAAAACAATAAACAAAAAAAAGAAATAAAAAAAGATAAACGAAATAAAAACAAGAAATACAGATGAACAAAAAAAACAAGAAACAAAAAGAAATAAAAAAAGATAACCGAAATAAGAAAAGCAAGTGGAAGCCAGACAGACACTCGCTGAATAAAATACATCCAATATAATATAACCTGAACTGACAAAGAAAATAAGAAAATAAAAAAAGAATACAGATGAACAAAAAAACAATAAACAAAAAAAGAAATAAAAAAAAAATAACCGAAAAAAAAACAAAAAATACAGATGAACAAAAAAAAAAAAAAAAAAAAGAAATACAGATAAACAATAAAAAACAAGAAATAAAGAAAAAAAAAAAAAAGATAAACGAAATAAGAAAGAGAAGAAGAAAAGAAAAGAAAGATCCGAACCCAAGCACCGTACTCTGCCTCCACAAGCAAGTGGAAGCCAGACAGACACTCGCTGAATAAAATACATCCAATATAATATAACCTGAACTGAGAAAGAAAATAAGAAAATAAAAAAGAATACAGATGAACAAAAACAACAATAAACAAAATAAGAAATAAAAAAAGATAACCGAAATAAAAACAAGAAATACAGATGAACAAAAAAACAAGAAAAACAGATGAACAAAAAAAAAAAAGAAATAAAGAAAAATAAAAAAAGATAACCGGAATAAGAAAGAGAAGAAGAAAAGAAAAGAAAGATCCGAACCCAAGCACCGTACTCTGCCTCCACAAGCAAGTGGAAGCCAGACAGACACTCGCTGAATAAAATACATCCAATATAACATAACCTGAACTGAGAAAGAAAATAAGGAAATAAAAAAAGAATACAGATGAACAAAAAAAAACAATAAACAAAAAAAAGAAATAAAAAAAGATAACCGAAATAAGAAAAACAAGAAGAAATGAATAGGAAGGATCCGAACTGAGAAAGAAAATAAGAAAAAAAATACAGATGAACAAAAAAAAAAAAAAAAAGATAACCGAAATAAAAACAAGAAATACAGATGAACAAAAAAACACAAGAAATAAAGAAAAAGAAAAAAAGATAACCGAAATAAAAACAAGAAATACATATGAACAAAAAAAAACAAGAAATAAAGAAAAAGAAAAAAAAATAACCGAAATAAGAAAAGCAAGTGGAAGCCAGACAGACACTCGCTGAATAAAATACATCCAATATAATAAAACCTGCGCGCCCGGGAGATGAAATTTCGAAATCGTGCCAATAAAAATCTTTCGTGTTTATAGTGGAGGGATTTCTCGTCGCGTTTCGCACGAGTATTTGCACAGTTGCGAGGACTTAAGGGGACCCTGTGAGGAAACGTTCAACGCCCTGTGAGGAAACGTTCAACGCCCTGTGAGGAAACGTTCAACGCCCTGCGAGGAAACGTTCAACGCCCTGTGAGGAAACGTTCCACGCCCTGTGAGGAAACGTTCCACGCCCTGTGAGAGAACGTTCAACGCCCTGTGAGAAAACGTTCAACGCCCTGTGAGGAAACGTTCAACGCCCTGTGAGGAAACGTTCCACGCCCTGTGAGGAAACGTTCAACGCCCTGTGAGAAAACGTTCAACGCCCTGTGAGGAAACGTTCAACGCCCTGTGAGGAAACGTTCAACGCCCTGTGAGAAAACGTTCAACGCCCTGTGAGGAAACGTTCAACGCCCTGTGAGGAAACGTTCAACGCCCTGTGAGGAAACGTTCAACGCCCTGTGAGGAAACGTTCCACGCCCTGTGAGGAAACGTTCAACGCCCTGTGAGGAAACGTTCAACGCCCTGTGAGGAAACGTTCAACGCCCTGTGAGGAAACGTTCAACGCCCTGTGAGGAAACGTTCAACGCCCTGTGAGGAAACGTTCAACGCCCTGTGAGGAAACGTTCAACGCCCTGTGAGGAAACGTTCAACGCCCTGTGAGGAAACGTTCAACGCCCTGTGAGGAAACGTTCATCGCCCTGCGAGGAAACGTTCGACGCCCTGTGAGGAAACGTTCAACGCCCTGTGAGGAAACGTTCATCGCCCTGCGAGGAAACGTTCGACGCCCTGTGAGGAAACGTTCATCGCCCTGTGAGGAAACGTTCCACGCCCTGCGAGGAAACGTTCAACGCCCTGTGAGGAAACGTTCAACGCCCTGTGAGGAAACGTTCCACGCCCTGTGAGGAAACGTTCAACGCCCTGTGAGGAAACGTTCAACGCCCTGTGAGGAAACGTTCCACGCCCTGTGAGGAAACGTTCAACGCCCTGTGAGGAAACGTTCAACGCCCTGTGAGGAAACGTTCAACGCCCTGTGAGGAAACGTTCAACGCCCTGTGAGGAAACGTTCAACGCCCTGTGAGGAAACGTTCAACGCCCTGTGAGGAAACGTTCAACGCCCTGTGAGGAAACGTTCAACGCCCTGTGAGGAAACGTTCAACGCCCTGTGAGGAAACGTTCAACGCCCTGTGAGGAAACGTTCGACGCCCTGTGAGGAAACGTTCAACGCCCTGCGAGGAAACGTTCATCGCCCTGCGAGGAAACGTTCGACGCCCTGTGAGGAAACGTTCAACGCCCTGTGAGGAAACGTTCCACGCCCTGTGAGGAAACGTTCAACGCCCTGTGAGGAAACGTTCGACGCCCTGTGAGGAAACGTTCATCGCCCTGTGAGGAAACGTTCAACGCCCTGTGAGGAAACGTTCAACGCCCTGTGAGGAAACGTTCAACGCCCTGTGAGGAAACGTTCAACGCCCTGTGAGGAAACGTTCAACGCCCTGTGAGGAAACGTTCAACGCCCTGTGAGGAAACGTTCAACGCCCTGTGAGGAAACGTTCAACGCCCTGTGAGGAAACGTTCCACGCCCTGTGAGGAAACGTTCAACGCCCTGTGAGGAAACGTTCAACGCCCTGTGAGGAAACGTTCAACGCCCTGTGAGGAAACGTTCAACGCCCTGTGAGGAAACGTTCAACGCCCTGTGAGGAAACGTTCAACGCCCTGTGAGGAAACGTTCAACGCCCTGTGAGGAAACGTTCAACGCCCTGTGAGGAAACGTTCAACGCCCTGTGAGGAAACGTTCAACGCCCTGTGAGGAAACGTTCAACGCCCTGTGAGGAAACGTTCAACGCCCTGTGAGGAAACGTTCCACGCCCTGTGAGGAAACGTTCAACGCCCTGTGAGGAAACGTTCAACGCCCTGTGAGGAAACGTTCAACGCCCTGTGAGGAAACGTTCAACGCCCTGTGAGGAAACGTTCAACGCCCTGTGAGGAAACGTTCAACGCCCTGTGAGGAAACGTTCAACGCCCTGTGAGGAAACGTTCGACGCCCTGTGAGGAAACGTTCAACGCCCTGTGAGGAAACGTTCAACGCCCTGTGAGGAAACGTTCAACGCCCTGTGAGGAAACGTTCAACGCCCTGTGAGGAAACGTTCAACGCCCTGTGAGGAAACGTTCAACGCCCTGTGAGGAAACGTTCAACGCCCTGTGAGGAAACGTTCAACGCCCTGTGAGGAAACGTTCAACGCCCTGTGAGGAAACGTTCAACGCCCTGTGAGGAAACGTTCAACGCCCTGTGAGGAAACGTTCAACGCCCTGTGAGGAAACGTTCAACGCCCTGTGAGGAAACGTTCAACGCCCTGTGAGGAAACGTTCAACGCCCTGTGAGGAAACGTTCAACGCCCTGTGAGGAAACGTTCAACGCCCTGTGAGGAAACGTTCAACGCCCTGTGAGGAAACGTTCAATGCCCTGTGAGGAAACGTTCAACGCCCTGTGAGAAAACGTTCAACGCCCTGTGAGGAAACGTTCAACGCCCTGTGAGAAAACGTTCAACGCCCTGTGAGGAAACGTTCAACGCCCTGTGAGGAAACGTTCAACGCCCTGTGAGAAAACGTTCAACGCCCTGTGAGGAAACGTTCAACGCCCTGTGAGGAAACGTTCAACGCCCTGTGAGGAAACGTTCAACGCCCTGTGAGAAAACGTTCAACGCCCTGTGAGGAAACGTTCAACGCCCTGTGAGAAAACGTTCAACGCCCTGTGAGGAAACGTTCAACGCCCTGTGAGGAAACGTTCAACGCCCTGTGAGGAAACGTTCAACGCCCTGTGAGAGAACGTTCAACGCCCGGGCTTCGGGTTTATAAATGGTTTTGCTTGAGGCGTTGATCGGGTGATGGGAAGGGTGTGAGGGAGAGAGAGAGAGGGAGAGGAAGAGGGAGAGAATGTTGCGTGTGGGAGAGAGGGGGAGAGGGAGTGTGCGTTGCGCGTGAGAGAGGGAGAGGGAGTGCGTTGCGTGTGAGAGGGAGAGGGAGAGGGAGTGTGTGTTGCGTTTGGGAGAAAGAGGGAGAGGGAGTCCGTTGCGTGTGAGAGAGAGAGGGGAGGGAGTGCGTTGCGTGTGAGGGAGAGGGAGTGTGTGTTGCGTGTGAGAGGGAGAGAGAGGGAGAGGGAATGTGTTGCGTGTGAGAGAGGGAGGGAGAGGGAATGTGTTGCGTGTGAGAGGGAGGGAGAGGGAGAGGGTTGCGTGTGAGAGGGAGAGGGAGATGGTGTCCGTTGCATGTGAGAGGGAGAGGGAGAGGGAGTGTGTTGCGTGTGAAAGAGGGAGGGAGAGGGAGTGTGTTGCGTGTGAGAGGGAGAGGGAGAGGAGTGTGTGTTGCGTGTGGGAGAGAGAGGGAGAGGGAGAGAGGGAGTGCATTGCGTGTGAGAGAGGGAGGGAGGAGTGCGGAGCGTGTGAGAGGGAGAGGGAGAGGGAGTCTGTGTTGCGTGTGAGAGAGAGAGGGAGAGGGAGTCTGTTGCGTGTGAGAGGGAGAGGGAGAGGGAGTGTGTTGCGTGTGAGAGAGAGAGGGAGAAGGAGTGTGTTGCGTGTGAGAGAGAGAGGGAGAGGGAGTCTGTTGCGTGTGAGAGGGAGAGGGAGAGGGAGTCTGTTGCGTGTGAGAGGGAGAGGGAGAGGGAGTCTGTTGCGTGTGAGAGGGAGAGGGAGAGGGAGTGCGTTGCGTGTGAGAGAGAGAGGAAGAGGGAGTGCATTGCGTGTGAGAGAGGGAGAGGGAGTGTGTTGCGTGTGAGAGAGGGAGAGGGAGTCCGTTGCGTGTGAGAGAGAGATGGAGAGGGAGTCCGCGTTGCGTGTGAGAGGAAGAGGGAGAGGGAGTGTGTTGCGTGTGAGAGAGGGAGAGGGAGTGTGTTGCGTGTGAGAGAGGGAGAGTGAGTGTGTTGCGTGTGAGAGAGGGAGAGGGAGTCCGTTGCGTGTGAGAGAGAGATGGAGAGGGAGTGCGTTGCGTGTGAGAGGAAGAGGGAGAGGGAGTGTGTTGCGTGTGAGAGAGGGAGAGGGAGTGTGTTGCGTGTGAGAGAGGGAGAGGGAGTGTGTTGCGTGTGAGAGAGGGAGAGAGGAGTCCGTTGCGTGTGAGAGAGAGATGGAGAGGGAGTGCGTTGCGTGTGAGAGGAAGAGGGAGAGGGAGTGTGTGTTGCGTGTGATAGAGAGAGGGAGAGGGAGTGTGTTGCGTATGGGAGGGAGAGGGAGAGGGAGTGCGTTGCGTGTGAAAGAGGGAGGGAGAGGGAGTGTGTTGCGTGTGAGAGGGAGAGGGAGTGCGTTGCGTGTGGGAGGGAGAGGGAGATGGTGTCCGTTGCGAGTGGGAGGGAGAGGGAGAGGGAGTGCGTTGCGTGTGAGAGGGAGAGGGAGAAGGAGTGTGTTGCGTGTGAGAGAGAAAGGGAGAGAGAGTGTGTTGCGTGTGAGAGGGAGAGCGAGTGTGTGTTGCGTGTGAGAGGGAGAGGCAGTGCGTTGCGTGTGAGACAGAGAGGGAGATGGTGTCCGCTGCGTTTGTTTGAGGCAGAGAGGGTAGTAGTGGTAGGCAGAGAGAGAGACGGGAGAGGTAGAAATAGAAGGTAGAACGAGAGAGAGAGAGGGAGAGAGAGTGCGTTGCGTGTGAGGCAGAGGGTGTAGAAGTGGTAGGTAGAGAGAGAGAGAGGGGAGAGGTAGAAATAGAAGGTAGAACGAGAGAGAGAGAGGGAGTGCGTTGCGTGTGAGGCAGAGAAGGTAGAAATGATAGGTAGAGAGAGAGAGGGGAGAGGAAGGGAGAATTGTACCCACAATATAGTTTCATTACAAGGATTTGTACCCTAAGATGCACGTAGGAATTCGGATAAAAAATGGAGGTGAGTTGGATATATTTCTCTTGCGTATATTTATATACACAAGATATGTATATATATATTGATATATTTCTTAAACGTTGGTTGTTAAGAAGATTATTGTAGGATGTTACTTGTTTCGTAATTATCATCGTTATAGGGAGCTTATGGAACCTCGGAGTCGAATTTTTAAAAAAGGAATAAAATCCGAAATTGGAGTATAATGAGGAAGAAAGGAAGAGAAGGAATAAGGCGAAGAAGGAAGAGGGAGGAATGATAAGAGATAGAGGGAAGAAGGACGAATAAGGGAAAGAAAAGGAGATGAAGAGTAAGAGGAGGAATGTAGAGGAAAAATGAGAAGGAAAGTGTGTACCCGATGGCTCGTTATTTCACTCCTGCTGATGCTCTTTGTGGATACTGGGAAATGGAGCTTGCGAAAGAGGATCAACACCTACGCTTATTGCACCATACGATCGGTTGCAGCATTGCAGAAGACCAGTGGGTGTTGCAGCTGCTGGCGCCGCCTTTTGCCCTGCCTGGTGATAAGGCCCCAAAAGGTGTCCAGAATCGTGTTTAAGGTGTTAACGATATTCTATATGATAACTTTAACCGACCTCAGACATTTTCACCAGGTGCCGCAACTAAGGTATTCCTGAACCGAATTCATGTTGACAAATGTGGAAAAGGTATGAAATGAAAACGAATATCTTCACAATACAAAAGATGTATTTGACCGGTTTCGATTATATCTTCGTCAGAAACACATCTCTTGTATTGTGAAGATATTCGTTGTCATTCATACCTTTATTAATACCTTTCCACATTCGGTATCCCTCTCAACAAGGACAAATTTGTGGCCGCCGCGCCTTCAGTGAACTAATGTGGGTACGTCCTCTTAGGTGATGGCATATCAGCTGATCCAGGGAGAAGGAAGCGCCGTCAGGGACTTCCCAACTCTTGTCTGTTTGACAGACCTCTCTCTCGCTCTCTCTCTCTCTCTGTCTCTCTCTCTCTCTCTCTCTCTCTCTCTCTCTCTCTCTCTCTCTCTCTCTCTCTCTCTCTCTCTCTCTCTCTGTGTCTCTGTCTCTGTCTCTCTCTCTCTCTCTGTCTGTCTGTCTGTCTCTCTTTGTCTGTCTCTCTCCACTCTCTCTCTCTCTCTCTCTCTCTCTCTCTCTCTCTCTCTCTCTCTCTCTCTCTCTCTCTCTCTCTCTCTCTCTCTCTCTCTCGTCTCTTTCTGTCTCTCTCTCTCTCTCTCTCTCTCTCTCTCTCTCTCTCTCTTCTCTCTCTCTCTCTCTCTCTCTCTCTCTCTCTCTCTCTCTCTCTCTCTCTCTCTCTCTCTCTCTCCGCTCTCTGTCTCTGTCTCTGTCTCTGTCTCTGTCTCTGTCTCTGTCTCTGTCTCTGTCTCTGTCTCTGTCTCTGTCTCTGTCTCTGTCTCTGTCTCTGTCTCTCTCTCTCTCTCTGTCTTGTCTCTCTCTCTTTTGTCTGTCTCTCTCACTCACTCACTCACTCACTCACTCACTCACTCACTCACTCACTCTCTCTCTCTCACTCTCTCTCTCTCTCTCTCTCTCTCTCTCTCTCTCTCTCTCTCTCTCTCTCTCTCTCTCTCTCTCTCTCTCTCTCTCTCTCTCTCTCTGCTTAGTCCTCCGGCGATGTTTCTTTTTTTCATCTCTCTATCTCTCTCTTCTCCTCTTTCTCGATTTCGTTCTTTCTTACTCTTGATTTCGATCTCTTTCTCTCTGTTATTGTCTCTGGCTCTATCTGTCTATCTGATTTTTCTCTCTATTTCTCTGTCTAAATTCCTTTTACTTTCTCTCTCTCTCAGTCTTTCTCTCTCTCTCTCATGGGTCTTGTCAACCAGCTAGCAGAGTTTAAGAGTCTAGCAGAGAGAGAGAGAGAGAAAGAGAGGAAAGAGAGAGAGAGAGGGGGGGGAGGAAGAGAGAGAGAGAAAGAGAGAGACGAGGGGAAAGAGAGAGAGAGAAAGAGAGGAAAGAGAGAGACGAGAGGAAAGAGAGAGAGAGAAAGAGAGGAAAGAGAGAGAGACAGAGAGAGAGGAAGAGAGAGAAAGAGAGAGAGAGAGAAAGAGAAAGAGAGATAGAGAGAGAACAAGAGAAACGCGACTGTTCCTTGAACAACGTGGCCTCAGCACAAGTTTTCGAAAGACGAAAGCCTCTCGGGGAGACCAATGTACTCGAACCATAAACATTTAACTTTCAAACCCCGACGTAAGAGTTAAGTAAAAACAAAAAATAAGAAAGAAAGAAAAAGAAAAGAAAAAAAACGACGTAAACACGTATGAGTCAAGTACTGTAAAAAAAAAAAAAAAAAAAAAAAAAGAAAAAAAAAAAAAAAAAAAAGAGGTAAGAGTTAAGTATTGTAAAAAAGAAAAAAGATAAAAAACTAAACACGTAAGAGTTAAGTAATGTAAATAAGAATGTAACAAAAAAATAATAATAAAAAGGTAGAGTTAAATATTGTAAAAAAAAAAAAAAAAAAAAAAAAAAAAAAAAGAAAAAATGTATTGTAAAAAAAAAGAAAAAAAAAGAGAGGTGTTGCAAAAAAGGAAAATTAAAAAAGAAATAAAACTCGTTCATGAAAAAATCATCGTCGGGCAGGTACAGAGTCCCAGATAACTAGGTCACATGCCCTCACGTGTAAATTCGATTCCCTCGACCTAAGCTTTACATTCCACTTCTTTTTTTTTTTTTTAATTATTCCCTACATTTCAATTTTTTTTTTTTTAATTATTCCTGCAGATTAACATGAAATTCAATCCTGAAATTGAATGCATACGCTGTCGTCTTTTCTAATTACTTTGCACAAATATAGGTAAATGTGCTGTTTTAATACTGCTTATATTGGTGTTTTGATACAGCTTATATTGGTGTTTTGATACAGCTTATATTGGTGTTTTGATACAGCTTATATTGGTGTTTTGATACAGCTTTTATTGGTGTTTTGATACAGCTTATATTGGTGTTTTGATACAGCTTATATTGGTGTTTTGATACAGCTTATATTGGTGTTTTGATACAGCTTATATTGGTGTTTTGATACAGCTTATATTGGTGTTTTGATACAGCTTTTATTGGTGTTTTGATACAGCTTATATTGGTGTTTTGATACAGCTTATATTGGTGTTTTGATACAGCTTATATTGGTGTTTTGATACAGCTTATATTGGTGTTTTAATACAGCTTATATTGGTGTTTTGATACAGCTTTTATTGGTGTTTTGATACAGCTTATATTGGTGTTTTGATACAGCTTATATTGGTGTTTTGATACAGCTTATATTGGTGTTTTGATACAGCTTATATTGGTGTTTTGATACAGCTTTTATTGGTGTTTTGATACAGCTTATATTGGTGTTTTGATACAGCTTATATTGGTGTTTTGATACAGCTTATATTGGTGTTTTGATACAGCTTATATTGGTGTTTTGATACAGCTTATATTGGTGTTTTGATACAGCTTTTATTGGTGTTTTGATACAGCTTATATTGGTGTTTTGATACAGCTTATATTGGTGTTTTGATACAGCTTATATTGGTGTTTTGATACAGCTTATATTGGTGTTTTGATACAGCTTATATTGGTGTTTTGATACAGCTTTTATTGGTGTTTTGATACAGCTTATATTGGTGTTTTGATACAGCTTATATTGGTGTTTTGATACAGCTTTTATTGGTGTTTTGATACAGTTTTTATTGGTGTTTTGATACAGCTTATATTGGTGTTTTGATACAGCTTTTATTGGTGTTTTGATACAGCTTATATTGGTGTTTTGATACAGCTTTTATTGGTGTTTTGATACAGCTTATATTGGTGTTTTGATACAGCTTATATTGGTGTTTTGATACAGCTTATATTGGTGTTTTGATACAGCTTATATTGGTGTTTTGATACAGCTTTTATTGGTGTTTTGATACAGCTTATATTGGTGTTTTGATACAGCTTATATTGGTGTTTTGATACAGCTTTTATTGGTGTTTTGATATAGCTTATATTGGTGTTTTGATACAGCTTATATTGGTGTTTTGATACAGCTTTTATTGACGTTTTGATACAACTTATATTGGTTATTTAACTTGGGTTCAAATGCTGTCAATATGTATTAAGTATATATAGACTAAAAGTCACTCTCTTTTCCAGTTGAAATGTTATATTGGTCGTAATGTAGACAAAAAAACAGTGACTATGTTTTTCTTTCCTTTCATAGACGGAAATGGAAGGGAAGCAGTATTTTCAAAATAGAAGATTTTTTTTTCCATCCTGTTCAAAATTCAAAAATGCACTTTCAAAAAATTCCAAATGTGCAAATCATCTGAGAAAACGGTCATGCATTATCCAAAGTTATTTCATGAACTGTACATTTTTCTGTTTAAATAATGGAAGACCCGAAGAGCCTCGGAAAAAAATACATATATAATGAAATGACGGTTTGTTTGTTTTTCAGATGAGAAAGACAAACGAAAAACGCATTTTAAAAAAATAATCATAAGCAAGGAAACATTTCGCTCTACAGTCTAATAATTCCCAATATTTCAGAATATCTAAAACAAACATGTAAAATCTAATCAACATCAATTTTTCACGTAGCCAATGTGTGATACGCTAATCTCGACTCTTGAATAGAGCATCATAAGGCGCAGGAGGCCATACAGGTGTCGAATCTGGCGGCTCAGACATTGGCAATGCTGAAAACGAAACTTTTAAATAAAATATCTTCACTTAATACATTCAAACACCCTGAATTATGACAAACGATATAATATGATAAAAGATATGATATTTTTTAGCTGAACGAAACAAAAAATATCAATAGTCTTAGAGAAATGTTCAATGCACAAAGATTTGTTCTTAACTTTCTTATAATTCTGCCGCTTGTTTGACTGAACTTTTTGTTCTGTGTAAATATTTATTTGATGATAAGTAAATATTTGATCGGCTTTATACCCAATCATGTTGCACTTTTTGACAGTGTGCTGACTTTCTCGAAAAAAAAAATTGTATGAATAAATCCTTTTTTTTCTATTAATTCATTTCTAACATTTACCGTGTTTTGAATAGTGAATGCTCGATTTTCGTCATATCAAAAAAAAAAATTCATTCTCGAATCTAAGGCCCTGATTGCGTTATCAGAAAAGCTTTACGTGAAATTTCACTTTTACATTAAATCAATCACGACCATTTATCGTTTCAGATTTTCCGAGTATTATGCCTTTTTTTCTCTTTTACTCTTTCCTCTTTTTTTTTTTTTTTTTTTTTTGGCTGGGATAAGAAACACTAGTCGAAAATATATCAAGAAAATGGAGACGGTTTTTTTTTTTTTTTTTGTACATTTTTTTTTTTTTTTTTAGTTTTTTCTTCTTTTTTTAGTTTTCGGTGAATTTCATAGAATCAATTTACGGCCATTTCTTTCCTACAAATGAATTTCTCATTTTTTCCCATTATGTACGAATGCGCCCAAAGGAAAACTAAGAATCTTTTTTTCCATAGTGAGAGCGAGATTTGTAGATAAGAGGGAGGAATTCGTAAAAACAGATAAAGACGAATGAAGAGAGAGAGAGAGAGAGAGAGAGAATTACGAGAAAGAATGAGAGAAAAAGTAAAAGAAAGAGAGAGAGAGAGTGAGAAGAGAGAGGGAGAGAGAGATAGAGAGAGATGGAGGGAGAAGGAGAAAGAAAGAGAAAGTGAGAAGGAGAGAGAGAGAGATAGGTAGAGAGGAATAAGAGAAACAAAGAAACAGAGAGGGAGAGACAGACGTAAAAGGAAGAAAGGAAGAGAAAGAAATAGAGAGAGAGAGAGAAAGTAAGAGAAGGAGAAGGAGAGAGAGAGAAAGGTAGAGAGGAATAAGAGAAACAAAGAAAGAGAGAGAGAGAAAGAGACGTAAAAGGAAGAAAGGAAGAGAAAGAGATAGAGAGAAAGAAAGAAAGAGAGTGCTAGGGAGAGAGAAAGTAAGAAAGAGAGAGAAAGTGAGAAGGAGAGAGAGAGAGAGAGAGAGAGAGAGAGAGAGAGAGAGAGAGAGAGAGAGAGAGAGAGAGAGAGAGAGAGAGAGAGAGGGAGAGGGAGAAGAAAGAAGAGAGAGAGAGAGAAGGAGAGAGAGAGAGAGAAGGAGAGAGAGAAGGTAGAGAGGAATAAGGAAACATAGGAAGAGAGAGAAACGTAAAGAGAAAGAAGAGAGAGAGAGGGAGAGAGAAAGAAAGCGAGAGAGAGAGAGAATAGAGTAAACGAAAGAGAGAGAAAGAGAAAGGTAGAGAGGAATAAGAGAAACAAAGAAAGAGAGACGTAAAAGGAAAAAAGGGAAGAGAAAGAAAGAAACAGAGAGTGCGAGGGAGAGAGAAAGAGAGAGAGAGAAGGAGGAAGGTACACCAATGCTGTCTGTCGAAGAGTAAGCGAAATTCCAAATATTTCTAAACACATCAAACTGTTTTCATTCAATTTCGTCCGTCTTTCCCTGTGTGAGGTTTATAAAAACGAGTTTCTTTTTGGGCAGAGCGAGCGAAAATATTTGGAAACTCTTATTTAGGCGTTGTCTATGAAAAATGAGTTTGGAAAATGTTATTCGTAAAAGGGAAGGAGCATTCACTATAACAATTCTCTGATATCGAGGTTTATCTAGACATTATAGTTTCCGGGGGCAAAGGTGAATCATAAAAAAATATCGGTTCTTCTTTTATCCTCTTCTCCTCTTTTATCACTTCTCTCTCTCTCTCTCTCTCTCTCTCTCTCTCTCTTCTCTCTCTCTCTCTCTCTCTCTCTCTCTCTCTCTCTCTCTCTCTCTCTCTCTCTCTCACTCACTCTCACTCTCACTCTCACTCACTCTCTCTCTCTCTCTCTCTCTC
>NC_091591.1:14251212-14283712 GCF_042767895.1 Penaeus vannamei | reverse complement strand
TATATATATATATATATATATATATATATATATATATATATATATATATATTCATAATACCAAGGGAAGGGGAGAGGTCGAGGGGAGGAAAAGGAAATTTGCAGAGGAAGGAAAAGAAAACGAGAAAATGCCAGTAAAAGCAGATATATAAAGGAATTTATAATGGCAAATAATCAGTGAATATTATAGATGCTAAAGATTATTTGTGGAAAGATCAATAATCAATACATGTATATATATGTATAAGTACGTGTGTGTATGTGTGTGTGCGGGAGTGTGTGTGTGTGTGTGTGTGTGTGTGTATGTGTGTCTGTATGTGTGTGTGTATGTATGTATGTATATTATTACATGGCTGTCCAACGACCATCGTCCTGTGCATGACCGTCAACTAACTGCATGACCTCTACATGACCTCACAGCGCTTCTCTCCGACTGCGACGGACTGACGGGACTGGGGAGTGAGGGAGATCGACCTTAGACTTGTGGAAAGAGGTCGGTGGTCGTACGACACTTCTTTACCCACCTCACACCTCATAAACGACATTTCTTCACCTACTTCACATCCTCACACCTCATGAACAATTCCTCACCCACTTCACATCCTCACACCTCATAAACAATTCCTCACCCACCCCACACCACATAAACAATTCTCCACCACCTCACACCTCATAAACGACATTTCCTCACACCCTTTCACCTCATAAACGACACTTCTTCACCTACTTCACATCCTCACACCTCGTAAACAACACTTCCTCACCCACCTCACACCTCATAAAGGACACTTCCTCACCGACCTCACACCCTCAAACCTCATAAACGACACTTCCTCGCCGACCTCACACCCTCAAACCTCATAAACGACACTTCCACACCCACCTCACACCACATAAACAATTCTTCACCACCTCACACCTCATAAACGACATTTCCTCACACCCTTTCACCTCATAAACGACACTTCCTCACCCACCTCACACCTCATAAACAATTCCTCACCCACCTCACATCTCATAAACGACACTTCCTCACCCACCTCACACCCTCAAACCTCATAAACGACACCCTCATCCACTTCACGCCTCATAAACGACATTTCCTCACCTCATCCTCATGTAGAACTTCCAGGATTTGCGGAAGGAGGTGACTATGGCTGGTCGGTGGTCAGAGGAGCCAGGTTGTGGTTATGATAAATTACATATATATTTGTGAATGGAAAAAAACACTCTACAGTATAGATACTATGGTAAAAAAACCCACAGTGCACGAACTAGTAAGTTGGCCATATTTGTCACCCTTTATTACAGTATGGGTTTATTCCAATATGAAGATTATTTCTTTAGTGCTATGTGAATATCTGTTCTGCGGATGAGGTGTGAGTGCGTGTGTGTGTGTGTGTATATATATATATATATATATATATATATATATATATATATATATATATATATATATATATATATATATATATATATATATATATATATATATATATATATATATATATATATATATATATTGGGGTATGCAACACACACACACATGTATGTGTGTGTGTTGTGTACCCAAATATTCATATATATATATATATATATATATATATATATATATATATATATATATATATATATATATGTGTGTGTGTGTGTGTGTGTGTGTGTGTGTGTGTGTGTGTGTGTGTGTATGTGTGTGCGTGTGTGTGTGATTAAACAAATAGCGAGAAAGGGATGGGAAAGAAAGACGCACAGACAGAGTCTGGCAGAACCACCTTCGCATAACCAGAATGACCAGAATTTCGGGATCTCAAACCACTTCCTCCATCCTAAAGCCCTGCCCTCGGCCCCGTGTGCACCCCGGCGCAATCCTTCCCGAAACCCAAGCTGAGAAATCTGCGAAGCAATTTCCGTCACGGCTTCTGGGACTTCGCGAAGGACCCGTTCATGAAGGCTTCCGCCAGGAGGGAGATCAGGCCCGCTGCGTAGCCGAGGAACAGCAGGTAGAAGGCGCCCTGGAGGTGGTTCAGGCTCAGCACGATGCCGCCTGAGTTTACCTGGGCAAGCGAGAATTTAATTTCGTTATACTAAGGCGTGAACCGTATCCATGTTGACCAATGTAGAAAAGGTATGAATAATACTAGAAATCTTCACAATACATATGTATTTGAACGGTTTCGATTACGTCTTCGTCAGAAATTGAATGAGATTGGATATCTTCACATTATAAGAGATGTATTTGACCGGTTTCGATTACGTCTTCGTCAGAAATTGAATGAGATTGGATATCTTCACATTATAAGAGATGTATTTGACCGGTTTCGATAACGTCTTCGTCAGAAATACATGTATTTCTGACGAAGGCGTAATCGAAAGCGGTCAAATACATCTCTTGTATTGTGAAGATATCGTCTCATTCATACCTTTTCTTCAAATACTATGGCATATATATATGATGCCTTAGTTACAGCGGTAAGGAAGCCAAGGTGTAGATGGATGTATGAGCTGTGACAGATATGACAATAATAACTTCAAGAATAATAAATGTCCTAGTTATGATAACAGTTGAAATACCGATAATTATGATAATAATTGGTAATACTAGTGATCAATGAAGAATACTGATAATAATGATAGTGATACCAAGAGTAAAATTATGTAAGTAATACCGTTAGTGGTTATATTAAAGGTAATTATATTACAAGGCTACTAATAATCATAAAGATAAAATGATAATATTAGCAATAGCTAGAGTAGAAATGGTATGAATGAGAATTAACAACACAGTCCATGAGAAGAATTTAACGTTTCTATTATATCTTCGCTAAATATACATGTAACTAATATATTTCGTGCACAATGATATTCATTTTCATTCATATCTTTTTACACCGCAATGAACACGGTTCACTATTATTAGCATTAGAAATTAAATCAATATTGATACTTCTAGGCTACTGACATAATTAATACCAAAAATAAAACAACGATAGTAATTCAAATTATTATGTTATAGCAACTGTTACTAGCAGTAGTAGAGAGAGAGGGGGGGGGAGGAGGATAGAGAGAGAGGGAGAGAGAGAGAGAGAGAGAGAGAGAGAGAGGGAGAGAGAGAGAGAGAGAAGTGAGTGAGTGAGTGAGTGAGAGAAATGAGTGAGTGAGTGAGAGAGAGAGGTGAGTGAGTGAGTGAGAGAAGTGAGTGAGTGAGTGAGAGAGAGAGAGAGAGAGAAGTGAGTGAGTGAGAGAGAGAAGTGAGTGAGTGAGAGAGAGTGAAAGAGAGCGAGAGAGAGAGAGTGAGTGAGTGAGTGAGTGAGTGAGAGAGAGAGAGAGAGAGAGTGAGTGAGTGAGTGAGTGAGTGAGAGAGAGAGAGAGAGAGTGAGTGAGTGAGTGAGTGAGTGAGTGAGAGAGAGGGAGGGGAAGGGAGGGAGATAGATAGATAGAGAGAGAGAGAGAGAGCGGGGAGAGAGAGAGATAGAGAGAGGGGGGGGAGACGGGAGGTAACGGAGAGACAAATAAAAGGGAGGAGACGGAGAGAGAGAGAGAAGGGTTGAGACGGAAAGAGAGAGAGAGCAAGAAGACGGAGAGAGAAAGAGGAAGAGAGAGAGAAAAAAAAACGGGAGATAACGGAGAGACAGAGAAAAGGGAGGAGACGGAGAGAGAGAGAGAGAAGGGTTGAGACGGAAAGAGAGAGAGCAAGAGGAAGACGGAGAGAGAGAGAGAGAGAGAGAGAGAGAGAGAGAGAGAGAGAGAGAGAGAGAGAGAGAGAGAGAGAGAGAGAGAGAGACGGGGGTAACGGAGAGAGAGAGAGAAGAAGGGAGACGGAAAGATAGAGAGCAAAGGGGAGACGGAGAGAAAGAGGAAGAGTGGGAGAGAGAGAGAGAGAGAGAGAGAGAGAGAGAAAGAGAGAGAGAGAGAGAGAGAGAAAGAGAGAGAAGGTAATGGAAGACAGATAGAATGGCAGATTCAGACATATTGCCTCCATGTGCGTGTCCCCCTCATCCCACTGCCGCTCCCTTACCTCTCTGGTCACGTAGGACGGGTCATTCTCGTTTGCTGGCTCACTCGACATCTGACTCCACCTCTGCGCTCTTTCCTTCTTCATCTTGGACTCGAAAAGCACGTAGAGCCAGTGGTCGATCAGCCCCGCCTCCGCCAGTCGGTCCTTGATGCGGTCCATGGCGGTTAGAAAAGGTGCGCCTTTCCTGTCCGGAGAATTTGGGAATGCTTTAGTTACCCCTTTTTATTTCTTCCGTTTTCTTTGTTTGTTTCTTTTGAAGCGTTCGAGTCGAAGTTTTTTTTTTACGTTCTTTATCATTTTAGTTGCTTTGTTTCCTTTATTTTTTATTCGCTCTTTTGTTATCTAAATGTGTTTATTTTCTTCACCACAAGCCTTTTGAACGAGAATTCATCACCAAACACTCAACCATGAATGACGGTTCATCTTTTATCTTTCCGCCTCGTAAATCAAACTTCCGCACCAATTTCACTCCTCATAATTTCTCGCGAGCGGCACTCCATCAACTTACATCAAATCCATGAACGGTGCCATCGACGGAACCTCATGAAAGATGCTCATACCTCATGACTCATAATTCATTTGCGATCTTCACACCTCATGGACGACGCTTCATCATCCGGAATCACATACTATATACCTCACAAACGACACTTCATTCCATCATCACCACCTAATACCTCATAAATGACACTTCATCACCCACCGTACATTTCCTCATTCACCTCACACCCTCACACCTCATAAACGACATTTCCTCAACTACCTCATGTAGAACACTTCATCACCCACCTCACACATCACCACCCATCATCATCCCCCTCACACCTCATATACTCGTACATTTCATCCACCTCACACACTCATATCTCATAAACGATACTTCCTCACCCACCTCATGTAGAACACTCCCTCACCCACCTCACACCCTCATACCTCATAAACGAAAAATTCCTCATCCACCTCATAAGAACACTTCATCCACCTCATATAATACACTCCCTCACCCACCTCACACCTCATAAACTCCACTTCCTCACACCTCATAAACGCCACTCCCTCACACCTCATATACTCATACACTCCCTCACCCACCTCATCCACCTCACACCTCATAAACTCTCCACTCCCTCACACCTCATATACTCATACACTCCCTCACCCACCTCATCCACCTCACCCACCTCATCAAACTCCACTTCCCCACCCACCCCACACCTTATATACTCATACACTCCCTCAACCACCTCACACCTCATAAACTCCACTTCCTCACACCTCATAAACTCCACTTCCTCACCCACCTCACACCCTCACATATCATAAACTCCCTCACCCCCCTCACACCTCATATACTCATACACTCCCTCACCCACCTCACACCTCATATACTCATACACTCCCTCACCCACCTCACACCTCATAAACTCCACTTCCTCATACCTCATAAATTCCACTCCCTCACCCACCCACACCTCATATACTCATACACTTCCCCATCCACCTCACACCCCTCGCACCTCATACACTCCACTCCCTCCTCACCCACCTCACGCCCTCTACACCTCACACCTCATATGCTCCACTCCTTCACCCACCTCACACCCTCACATCTCATATACTCCACTCCTTCACCCACCTCACACCCTCGCAACTCATACACTCCACTTCCCTCATCCACCTCACACCTCATTAACTCAACTCCCTCCTTCACCCACCTCACACCTCATAAACTCCACTCCCTCCTCACCCACCTCACGCCCTCACACCTCATAAACTCCACTCCCTCACCCACCTCATCCACCTCATCCACCTCACACCTCATAAACTCCACTCCCTCACCCACCTCACACCTTATATACTCATACACTCCTTCACCTACCTCATCCACCTCACACCTCACAAACTCCACTTCCCCACCCCCACCTCACACCCTCACACCTCATAAACTCCACTCCCTCCCTCACCCACCTCACGCCCCAGCCACACGAGCCCGGGATGAACTCCTGGCGCCCGAGGTGTATGGGCGTGTACCCGTAGCGGTTCGTGTAACGCGAGGCAATGATGGTCTTGATGTAGTATTTCCAGGTGAAGAAGGCGTGACGACCTGCCAGAACTCGCTCCAGCTGTTCGTCGATGTTCAGCACCTGGGGAATGACAGTAGAAATAATAATGTCATTATCAGTGTTATTATAATGAGTATTATTGTAATTATTATATCTAAGATTGTCATTAGTGTTATTATCATTATAAGAAATGGTTATAATGAAGAAGGCGTGACGACCAGCCAGGACTCGCTCCAGCTGTTCGTCGATGCTCAGCACCTGGGGAATGACAATAGAAATAATAATGTCATTAGCAGTGTTATTATAATGAGTATTATTGTAATTGTTGTTTCTAAGATTGTCATTAGTGTTATTATCATTATAAGAAATGGTTATAATGAAGAAGGCGTGACGACCAGCCAGAACTCGCTCCAGCTGTTCGTCGATGTTCAGCACCTGGGGAATGACGACAGAAATAATGATATATCATTAGCAGTGTTATTATAATGAGTATTATTGTAATTGTTGTTTCTAAGATTGTCATTAGTGTTATTATCATTATAAGAAATGGTTATAATGAAGAAGGCGTGACGACCAGCCAGAACTCGCTCCAGCTGTTCGTCGATGTTCAGCACCTGGGGAATGACAGTAGAAATAATAATGTCATTATCAATTGTTATTATAATGAGTATTATTGTAATTGTTGTTTCTAAGATTGTCATTAGTGTTATTATCATTATAAGAAATGGTTATAATGAAGAAGGCGTGACGACCTGCCAGAACTCGCTCCAGCTGTTCGTCGATGCTCAGCACCTGGGGAATGACGATAGAAATAATAATGTCATTAGCAGTGTTATTATAATATTATTGTAATTATTGTTTCTAAGATTGTCATTATTGTTATTATCATTATAAGAAATAGGTATGACGATAGAAATAATAATGTCATTATCATTGTTATTATAATGAGTATTATTGTAACTATTGTTTCTAAGATTGTCATTATTGTTATTATTATTATTAGAAATAGGTATATTGATGAAAATGGGGGATGGTTCGTCGTGATGCCTTCATTTGTGGGAAATCTCTCGAAGTTATATCTTGATTTGTGGGAAATCTCGAACTTTTATCTTAATTTGTGGGAAAGTTTTATCTTGATTTTTGGGAAATCTCGAAGTTTTATCTTAATTTGTGGGAAAGTTTTATCTTGATTTGTGGGAAATCTCGAACTTTTATCTTAATTTGTGGGAAAGTTTTATCTTGATTTGTGGGAAATCTCGAACTTTTATCTTAATTTGTGGGAAAGTTTTATCTTGATTTTTGGGAAATCGCTAGAACTTTTATCTTAATTTGTGGAAATTCGTTCGAAGTTTTATCTTAATTTGTGGGAAATCTCTTGTCTTTCTACCTTGATTTGTGGAAAATCGGTCGAACTTTTACCTTATTTTGTGGGAAATCTCTCGACCTTATAGCTTATTCAGTAGCAAATCACTCTACTTTGTTGGATGATGAACTACTGTACTTGCTCAACGGCGAGTCACTCGACCTTCTACCTTACTGTGGCACATCACTCGATTTTTTTATGGTTAACTACTGTACCTTATTCATTGGCAAATCACTCGACCTTCTACCTTACTCAAGGATAAATCACTCGACCTTCTACCTTACTCAAGGATAAATCACTCGACCTTCTACCTTATTCAAGGGCAAATCACTCGACCTTCTACCTTACTCAAGGATAAATCACTCGACCTTCTACCTTAATTTGAGGCAAATCACTCGACCTTCTACCTTAATTTGTGGCAAATCACTCGACCTACCTTATTCAAGGGCAAATCACTCGACCTTCTACCTTACTCAAGGATAAATCACTCGACCTTCTACCTTAATTTGTGGCAAATCACTCGACCTACCTTATTCAAGGGCAAATCACTCGACCTTCTACCTTACTCAAGGATAAATCACTCGACCTTCTACCTTAATTTGAGGCAAATCACTCGACCTTCTACCTTAATTTGTGGCAAATCACTCGACCTACCTTATTCAAGGGCAAATCACTCGACCTTCTACCTTACTCAAGGATAAATCACTCGACCTTCTACCTTACTCAAGGATAAATCACTCGACCTTCTACCTTACTCAAGGATAAATCACTCGACCTTCTACCTTACTCAAGGATAAATCACTCGACCTTCTACCTTACTCAAGGATAAATCACTCGACCTTCTACCTTACTCAAGGATAAATCACTCGACCTTCTACCTTACTCAAGGATAAATCACTCGACCTTCTACCTTACTCAAGGATAAATCACTCGACCTTCTACCTTACTCAAGGGCAAATCACTCGACCTTCTACCTTACTCAAGGATAAATCACTCGAGCTTCTACCTTACTCAAGGATAAATCACTCGACCTTCTACCTTACTCAAGGGCAAATCACTCGACCTTCTACCTTACTCAAGGATAAATCACTCGAGCTTCTACCTTACTCAAGGATAAATCACTCGACCTTCTACCTTACTCAAGGATAAATCACTCGACCTTCTACCTTACTCAAGGATAAATCACTCGACCTTCTACCTTAATTTGTGGCAAATCACTCGACCTTCTACCTTACTCAAGGGCAAATCACTCGACCTCTGCCTTGTTGGATAGCAAATCACTCGACCTTCTACCTTACTCAAGGGTAAATCACTCGACCTTCTACCTTAATTTGAGGCAAATCACTCGACCTTCTACCTTACTCAAGGGCAAATCACTCGACCTCTGCCTTGTTGGATAGCAAATCACTCGACCTTCTACCTTACTCAAGGATAAATCACTCGACCTTCTACCTTACTCAAGGGCAAATCACTCGACCTCTGCCTTGTTGGATAGCAAATCACTCGACCTTCTACCTTACTCAAGGATAAATCACTCGACCTTCTACCTTACTCAAGGGTAAATCACTCGACCTTCTACCTTAATTTGAGGCAAATCACTCGACCTTCTACCTTACTCAAGGGCAAATCACTCGACCTCTGCCTTGTTGGATAGCAAATCACTCGACCTTCTACCTTACTCAAGGATAAATCACTCGACCTTCTACCTTACTCAAGGGCAAATCACTCGACCTCTGCCTTGTTGGATAGCAAATCACTCGACCTTCTACCTTACTCAAGGATAAATCACTCGACCTTCTACCTTACTCAAGGGCAAATCACTCGACCTTCTACCTTGTTGGATGGCAAAACACTCTACCTTGTCTTGTGGTGAGATATTCAGCAATGACATATCTCTCTACCATGCTGAATGGCTAGTCACTCTACCTTGTTCAATGGTAAGATACTCTACCACATAAAAGGATAGAATGCCCTACCTGTTTTAAAAGAAAATACAACGAAAAACATACACAATGAGGTTCATTCTGTGAATTTCCTTCAGTAAATCTATTCTGTGTAGTGAGGATTTTAAACGAAATGTCAAACAAAGTCTATTCAAAAGAGTTATAAAAAATGAAAAGATTCTATTCTTTATCAAAATCGTCGCGGGTTTTATATTCGGTCAAAGAGGATTAAGTATTTTCATTTTTTTTCTTTTTTTTTACCTATGTTCAGTACCTGTTGGAGAGGAGGCGAGGGAAAGGGAGAGGCTAAGAAAGGAGATCTTGGTCTTAGGAATTCTGCTTAAATGGGCTTTTCCTTGCCTATTTGTTGCAAAGAGCTCGTTGCGTGAATTCCCCTTTGTGCCCCTATCTCTATTTCTTGTATTCCAATTTGTTCTTTACCATTTTTTCCTTTTTTTTACTTTTTTTTACTTTTTTCATTCCCATTGTTATGATTCAATTCCTATTTGGACCTTTGTAGATTTTTGCCTCAAAGATCTTAGCTCTATTTTTTATATTTCCTGTTTTGTATTCCATTATTTTTTCGATATTTCACATATATAAAAACACGTAATTTTCCCTTCTAAGGACTAGTCTACGTGTGTATTTCATTGGTTAAGGTAACATTCTCTCTCACTCACTCTCTCTCTCTCTCTCTCTCTCACTCACTCTCTCTCTCTCTCTCTCTCTCTCTCTCTCTCTCTCTCTCTCTCTCTCTCTCTCTCTCTCTCTCTCTCTCTCTCTCTCTCTCTCTCTCTCTTTCTAGTATCATGTGTTTTATATATATCGTTTGTCAGTTAAGTAGGTTTTTCTTTCGTTTATAGTTTCGCGTCCAAGTTTTCTTAAAGTCTTAGCCTTGGTTTTTTGTTACTGATTTCTTTATTTCTCCATTCCCTTCTTTGTTCACGTGTTACCGGATGTGCGGCTCTCCCTTTTCCTTCCTTTTCCTTGTTGGTCTTTTTCTAATACCCTTATCTTTAGACTCTATATTAATTTCTTAATCTTTCGTATGTTCTGTTTCAATTTATATCCTCCAAAGAAAAAAAAAACTTACTTGTATTGTCTATATTCTCTTACTTTCTAGTGTGTGTTTCTCTCCTTTCGACACGACTTATTTTGAGAGATCCGGTTTCTGCATAAAAGCTTCAGATAACCAAATTAATTACAAGGGCACTAAACTTCCTAAATTATATCGTTAACTTTGTCGTCTCGAAAGTATCTTTCCTTTGCAAATATATCTCTCTCCTTTTTTATTTTCCTTACGTGATTAATTAGGTTTTCAATATCCTGCTCTGTTGCATCCGCTTCCGAAAATAAATCCCCTTATTCTAGTTATTGCATTTATTATTAGTTTTCTTCTGTTGTTTGCTTTTACACTTCTATAACTACATTCGCCAATGCATCCTTGAGCACCATCTCTATGGAAGAATAATCTATTTAATTTTGATAAAATAGGTTTTTTTCATAGGTAGGTGGATAGATAGATAAAAATATAGACAGATAGACAGGCAAATAGATATAGAAGTATATTGATATAAAGAGATAGCGATATGAGTATAGATTTGCCGAACATACGGTTACATATATATCTGTGCACGGTCATTATATATAGAAAGAGCTATCTCTAAAGTTGTAATCATATGTCCATATATCATGTGAACAGGTCTGCCAGTTCCATAAAAGTCTAGTCACTTTGGCAAAAGGATTTTGATTTAGTAATTATAGATTTAGAGGTTAAATAAAGGATGAAAATATGAGTCTGCGGTTACACACAGCCATATTTAACTCATAGGTAATTTTCTGCAATTCACAGTACTCTCCAGGCTTTGAACACACTAGACAAAGGTGCAGGAAATTTTACAAATGACATCATGATAAACGTGTATCGTGCAAAAGAACGTGACCATGATATACGTTTTGTGTGGATACCATCGCATGTTGGAATCCCCAGGCATGATCATGCTGACCACCTAGTAAAATCAGCATGTGACAAGCAAAGTGTGGATATAGAGCTTGGAGTACCTCTTGCTAGGATTTCACACATCATTAAGACTTCCTTCAAAGAGGACTTGACTGAGTCGATTAATTCTCAACGGCCTGAAAGCTGTAGCATAAAGCACTATGACCTGTTTATGCAAAATGTATTCATCTATGTTTTTTTATATATATATAGGTTCAAGGAAACGGGACTTGAACACTTAATCGGTGAATTGTCGACACTTTAGCAAGATAGTGAACAGACGGGAAATGGCAATGAAGATAAGGCATACAGACAGTGCCAGGATCTCTGTGACACTGAACCAGACCGAACCCTGTGAGACTTCTTACCCCCCCCCCTAAGTGCCATCTGGAGATATTGGGCTAAGAACCGGATCCTAGTTTTCCTTCTTCTTCTTCTTCTTCTTCTTCTTCTTCTTCTTCTTCTTCTTCTTCTTCTTCTTCTTTCCTTCTTTCCTTCTTCCTTCTTCCTTCTTCCTCCTCTCCTCTCCTCCTCCTCTTCCTCCTCCTTTCCTCTCTCCTCCTTCCTCCTCTTCCCCTTCCTCCTCCCCCTTCTCCTCCTCTTCTCCTCCTCCCCCTCCTCCTCTCTCCCTCTCCTCCTCCCTCTCCCTCTCCTCCTCCTCCCTCTCCTCCTCCTCCCACTTCCCTCTCTCCCTCTCCTCCTCCCTCTCCCCCTCCTCTCTCTCCTCCTCTCTCCTCCTCCCTCTCCTTCTCTCTCTCCCCTTTCTCTCCTCCTCTCTCCTCCTCCCTCTCGTCGTCCTCCCTCTCCTCCTCATCCTCCTACCTCTCTTTCTTCCCATATTTCCCCCATTCTTTTCCCATCCTTTCATTCCCATCTCCCCCTCCCACCCCACTTTCCTCCCCCCATTCTCTATCCCCCATCCTCCTCCTCCCTCCCTCACTCCCTCCCCCTCCCTCCCCCCCTCCACCTTATCTCCTTACCTCGAGCTCCTTAAACATATCCAGAATCTTGGCGTTGGTGTTCAACTTGAACCAGTCCCATCCGAGGCCGAAACCCGGTTCGATCCCCCAGGTGGCTCCGCGAAGGGCAAGCAGCTGGTTGATGTTGTCAATGGGGGGCGGGGTGATGGGGACGGACAGGTGGGCGATGAGGTGGGAGCGGTAGATGGCGGTCATGAGGAAGCAGAAGACCCACCACCAGCCGAGGAGCAACTGCAGGAGGCAGGGAGGGAGAACGTCAGTGTGTGGAGAGGAGAACGTCAACTTAAGGCCCTATCACACTAGCACTTTTTCCGTCATTTTTTTGCGTTTCCGAATGAACTCCGTATGAAAATCATGTAAACAAACATTCCTGAGATACAGTTGCTATCGGAGTGAGGTCCCGGGAATCATACGAACATTCTCATACATACGTTTGGCCATTTTAAAGATTATTATGATGCCCTTGTATATACGAATGTTCTAAAATATTAAACACGAGTTTACATTCACTCATCCTATCTGATTTATTAATAGCACAAGATCAACAAGGAAATTAGTCAGACGGAAACGGTCGTAACCGTCTTGGTCTGGGAGGCGGAAGTTCCGGTTGCAGACGATCCTTGCGGAAAGCCTCAAATTCAGACGGAACCCCAGAAACTGACAGAAAAGGTGCTAGTGTGATAAGGCCTTTACACAGGAGAACGGGTGCGTGTGTTGACAGGGCTTCGTGCTGAATGGAGGGACTGCAAGGGAAGCCTATACTGAACTTGCGAATTAGAGTTTAGATCCTGTCGTTAGGCCGAGTTAAGTGAGGTTATTTTGGTTTACGTTTCAACTTCGATAAACCTGATGACTGCATAAAATCCCTGAACTTACAGTAAATCCCTGTAACTTATACATCACGGTTTTTATATAAGCAAGGTACATATATAAGACTTCAATCAGCCGGGAAACTTTACACATAATACAGAAGCGTATATATCACAAGTTTGTGTTCAATGATTGCCATAATGACAAAACGGATTAAGAAATAATCTACTAATATGTAAATGAAATTCATCATACATCCCAATGCCAAAACCTTATCATATTTATCCGTGAGTTAAAATCCTTTTATAATGGATAAATACAAAGATATATAGCACTTTGTCAGATATATCATGTACAGTGATTTCATTGTTGTGATTATAATAACACGACTTATCAAAGTCTATGAATATATTCTTGTGATAGCTTACACAACAACGACTGATATAATATTAATCTGATAATAAACTATATCCATTAATTTCAGATTACAATTGAATTTTCGATTTAATGTTTTCGGATAATTTCATTACTGATAACTGAGATACAGTTGCTTATTCAATAAAGTTATATGCGAAGGGAGAGATGTAATAGCATGTAATAACTTATAAAAGGAAAAGAATGATGATACTATAAATATGTATGACGACATTAAATTGATTCCTTTTATTTCATTTGTGAATAATGATTTTTCTTGTCGTCTTCTTCCCATCCTCTTCCTATAAATCATTATTCAATATTGGCACCTTCGTTGATTAGATATTATCGCATTCTCTTCTCCCCAATTCTACTGTGTGACTTTCTTGTATTTTGCGTTATCTACCTTTCTAACCATAAATTGTCTACTGTCCCCTAAGCGATACAGTGTAAAAAATATGAGGAAAATACAGCATAAAGGAAAATTTGCTGAAATATCATTGATATTGATTTTGGTTATGTTACAGGTGATTTTTATTATATTTATTGGTATTATGTGTGGGCAGAATTATCGCCTAGCCTGTTCTGACGACATTGTGGTTGTGATCTCTCTCTCTCTCTCTCTCTCTCTCTCTCTCTCTCTCTCTCTCTCTCTCTCTCTCTGTCTCTCTCTCTCTCTCTCTCTCTCTCTCTCTCTCTCTCTCTCTCTCTCTCTCTCTCTCTCTCTCTCCCTCTCCCTCTCTCTCTCCCTCCCTCCCTCCCTCCCTCCCTCCCTCTCTCTCTCTCTCTCTCTCTCTCTATCTCTATCTATCTCTCTCTCTATCTCTCTCTCTATGTCTATCTCTATATATATATATATATATATATATATATATATATATATATATATATATATATATATATATATATATATATGTATATATGTGTGTGTGTGTGTGTGTGTGTGTGTGTGTGTGTGTGTGTGTGTGTGTGTGTATAAATATATATATATATATATATATATATATATATATATATATATATATATATATATATATATATATATATATATATATATATATATATATATATACATATATATATATATATATATATATATATATATATATATATATATATATATATATATATGTATACGTATATATGTATATATACTCGTATACATATATGTGAATTTATATAAAAATTTATATATATATATATATATATATATATATATATATATATATATATACATATACATACACATACATATATGTATATATATATATATATATATATATATATATATATATATATATATATATATATATATATATATGTCTCTCTCTCCTTAATTCTATTTCCATTTCTTTCTATTTACATCTATCTACATCTATCCATCCATACCTATCTCAATCTAACTGCTTACCCCCACCCCATCACCCACCCCACTCATCCCCCACCCGCCCTTCTCCACCCATCCCCCATCCCCCACCCCATCCCCCACCCCACCCCCACCCATCCCCCACCCTACCCACGTACCTGCCCCGTGAAGTTGGACGGCAGGCGCGGCGGGGGGTCCTCCAGCAGTATGGCCCAGGCGTGTAAAAAGGCCGTGTTGATGTTCATGCCACGCCCACCGGAGAAGCTAGACCACGCCCTCTGAATGGCCCAAAGACTGACCGCTAGGACGAACGTGGCCGCTAAGATGGCTCCCCACAACTCCACTGTTTGTTGTTGTTGTTTTTTTAGATTAATTAATAATTTGGTTATGATTGATGTACCTGTTGTTTTGAAATGATGCTGATTATATGTTATTAAATTATTGCTATGTTATTAAATTATTGCTATGTTATTAAATTATTAAATTGCTATGTTATTAAATTATTGAATTGCTATGTTATTAAATGATTAAATTGCTATGTTATCATATTATTAAATTGCTATGTTATTAAATTATTAAATTGCTGTTATCAAACTATTAAATTGCTATTTTATTAAATTATTAAATTGCTATGCTATTAAATTATCAAATTGCTATGTTATTGAATTATTAAATTGCTATGTTATTAAATTATTGAATTGCATGTTATTAAATTATTAAATTGCTATATTATTAAATTGCTATGTTATTGAATTATTAAATTATTATGTTATTAGATTATCAAATTGCTGTTATTAAATTATTTAATTCCTATGTTATTAAATTATTAGACTGCTATGTTATTAAACTATCAAATTGCTGATTATATATTTTTAAATGCCGGGATGATTATACTTAATTATGATTTCCTATTGCACTGGTTGCAGAGGAAGTAAAAACGAATTATAAAGTTTTAATAACCAGGAGCTCTTCGCTGTATTTTGCTATTTATTTTTAGAAATATATGTTGCAAAAGGAAATTCAGGAATGGACTTTCAGTTTAATGGTAAGAATAGACGATAAATTTTATCAAAGAAAAATGTTAAAATAATTCTAGTGAGATGATGAAGCAATCATTTGAATGTCGGAGAGAGAGAGAGAGAGAGAGAGAGAGACAGAGACAGAGACAGAGAGAGAGAGAGAGAGAGAGAGAGAGAGAGACAGACAGACAGAGAGAGAGAGAGACAGACAAACAGACAGACAGGCAGAGAGGAGAGGAGAAAGAGAGGGAGAGAGACAGACAGACAGGCAGAGGAAAGGAGAAGGGAGAGAGAAGGAGAGAGAGAGGGAGAGAGAGAGAAATAGGAAAAAGAGACAGAGAAAGAGAGAAAGAAAGGGAGTTAAATAGACAGAGAGATTGACAAAAAGAAAGACAAAGATCAAGACACAGAAACACCTAAACATACAGACAGGTAGGAAAGAAAGCAAAAAACAAACGAACAAAGAGCCACACGGACAAACGAAGAAACATAAACAAAAGCAGACCAGAAAGACAGCGCGAGAGACCACACCTCAGCCCCGCCCACGAACCTCGAAAGGGCCTGACGAGTGCCGTGTGCTGGGGCAAGGGGCGTGGCTTGTGGGTGATCATCACGAAGGGCTCGTAGGCGTAAATTCGGGTAAAGTCAATGACCTGCTTCCTCGAGTGTGACCAGAAGAGCATAAGGGAGAAATCAGCGCGTTCTTGCTCGAGAGTTCCGACCATGCCTGACCAGACGCCGTTGTTGAGGGTGCCCCACTGGTCGTCCCATGCCATGCGCACTTCGTAGCTGGAATTCGACGGCAATTTATTGTATATATATATATATATATATATATATATATATATATATATATATATATATATATATATATATATATATATATATATATGTGTATATATATGTGTGTGTGTATATATATATATATATATATATATATATATATATATATATATATATATATATATATGTATATATAAATATGTATATGTATTCATACATGTATATATATGTATATATATGTATGTCTATATATACACACATACATACATATATATATATGTGTGTGTGTGTGTGTATGAACACATACACACACACACACACACACCCTCCCTATCCCTCTCTCCTTCCCTCCTTCCCTCCCCTCCCTCTTTCCCTCCTCTCCTTCCCTCCTTTCCTCCCAACCCCCACCTCGCTCACCTAACTCATTCTATCCCGTCCTATCCATCCTCCTTCCCTCCCTCCTTCCTCTACCTCGACTCTACCTCCCTCCCTACCTCTCGCTACCTCCTTATCCCTCTCTCTCCCTTCCCTCCTTCTCTCCCCTCCCTACCTCTACCTCCCTCCCTCCATCCATCCCTCCTTCCCTCACTCCCTGTCCCTCCCTCCTCCCTATCCCTCTTTCCTCCCTCGCCTCCCTCTGCCCTTCCCCTTCCCCTCCCTCATTTTCCCTCCCCTACCCCTCCCTCCTCCCTCCCTCCTATTCCTCTCCCTGCCCCTTCCTCCCCTCCCTCCCTATTCCCTCCCCTACCCCCTCCTCCTCCCTCTCCTTCCCTCCTTATCTATCCCTCCCTATCCCTCCTTATCATCCTCCCTATCCCTCCTTACATCTATCCCTCCTATCCTCCCTTCCCCTCCCCTCCCCTCCCTCCCTATCCCTCCTTCCTCCTCCCTCCCTCTATCCCTCCCTACTTCCCTCCCTACCCCCACCTCCCCTCTCCCCAACTCCTTCCACAACTCCTCCTCCCTCACCAACTCCATCACTCCAACTCCTTCTATCCCTCCCTCCCTCTCTTCCCCTCCCTATCCCTCCCTCCTCCTTCCTCTATTTCCTTCCCTATCCATCCATCCATCCCTCCCTCCCTCCCCTACCCCCACCTCCCCTCACCCAACTCCTGCTATCCCTCCCTATCCCTTCCTCCCACTGCCCCCTCCTCCCTCCCTCATTCCCCTCCCTACCCCTCCCCTCTCCCTCCTTCCCTCCCTATCCTTCCCTCCTCCCCTACCCCCCACCTCCCTTATCCAACTCCTTCTATCCCTCCCTCCTCCTTCCCCTCCCTACTCCCTCCCTATCCCTCCTTCCCCTCCCTATCCTTCCCTCTCCTACCCCTCCCTCCCTCCTTCCTCTCTCCTCCTTCCCTCCCTACCCCCACCTCCCTCTCCAACTCCTTCCCTCCCTCGCGCTCCCCTCGCCCAACTCCTTCTATCCTCTCCCTCCCTCTAGCTTCCCCTCCCTATCCCTCCTTCCCACTCCTTCCTTCCCTATCCATCTGTCCCTCCCTCCCTCCTCCCTAGCTCCACCTCCCTCACCCAACTCCTTCTATCCTCTCCCTCCCTCCCTCCCTCCCACCCTCCCTCCCTCCTACCCCTCCCCCCCTCCCTCCTTCCCAATCCCTATCCTTCCCTCCCTACCCCCTCCCTCCCTCCTTCTCTATCCCTCCTTCCCTCCCTCCCTACTCCCACCTCCCTCACCCAACCCGACCTCCCTCACGTGAAATTGAGAATGGAGGCGATGGTGTCCAACATGCGAACGTCGAGGGAGTCCTTGGGCGTGACTGTGGTGGCGGAGGCGTTGCTGTGGGGCTGGTGCTCCACGAAGGGAAAGAGCTCCTTCGCCACGACTCGGATCCTGTGGCCGTTCATGTCCTCTAGCTTGTCTGCGGGCGGGGCAGAAGGAGAGAGAGAGAAAGAGAGGAAGGTGAGACGAGTAGGTTTTCGATCCTGAGTGACTTGTTTTGATGGTATGGTTTAGAGGATTATTTTGGTTCGGAAAAAGAGAGAAAATATATTATTCCTTTTGTTATAAGAATAAGATCTGTAGTTCCTATGTGACTGATGGTTTAGTGTTGTAGTTAAGATAAAGCTGATATTTAGAAGAAAATAAAGTATTATTATCGGCTTCAAAATATTTAAGATTTTTTGCTCTCGAGTAACTGGTGTTTCCGCGTTGTAATTTAAGCGGTTTGAATTCAAACAAAACTAATATTTTCAAAGAAGAAAAGGAAATGAAAGCATAATCTTCCTATCGCCATAAAAGCGAATACGTTTTAGATCGCGGTTAAGAGGGTTGCTTGAAGAGAAAACAAACATTTTAAAAAATATATATATTCTTATCTTCATACAAAGATTTCTAAGGTGCTTAATGTTTTAAGATTTTTTGTTTACACCTAAGAGGTTTATTGAAGGCGAGGGGAGCAACGGAAGGATATATATACACTTAAACTTGAGTATTTAAGGATCAAGACCTCGCTATGAAGTCCATGTAAGTTGGGGCAGAAGGAGCTGGATCTGTGTACATTTTCGCTGCTGTATTTGAGAGTCTAATATGTGTCTAAGACTTTATTCGTACGTTCATCTTGGGTCTAAGACTTTATTCGTACGTTCATATTGGGTCTAAGACTTTATTCGTACGTTCATCTTGGGTCTAAGACTTTATTCGTACGTTCATATTGGGTGTAAGACTTTATTCGTACGTTCATCTTGGGTCTAAGACTTTATTCGTACGTTCATATTGGGTGTAAGACTTTATTCGTACGTTCATCTTGGGTCTAAGACTTTATTCGTACGTTCATCTTGGGTCTAAGACTTTATTCGTACGTTCATATTGGGTGTAAGACTTTATTCGTACGTTTTAAATGTAGGTCTAACAAAGACTTTATTCGTACGTTCATATTGGGTCTAAGACTTTATTCGTACGTTCATATTGGGTGTAAGACTTTATTCGTACGTTCATATTGGGTGTAAGACTTTATTCGTACGTTCATCTTGGGTCTAAGACTTTATTCGTACGTTCATATTGGGTCTAAGACTTTATTCGTACGTTCATATTGGGTCTAAGACTTTATTCGTACGTTCATATTGGGTCTAAGACTTTATTCGTACGTTCATCTTGGGTCTAAGACTTTATTCGTACGTTCATATTGGGTGTAAGACTTTATTCGTACGTTCATCTTGGGTCTAAGACTTTATTCGTACGTTCATATTGGGTCTAAGACTTTATTCGTACGTTCATATTGGGTGTAAGACTTTATTCGTACGTTCATCTTGGGTCTAAGACTTTATTCGTACATTCATCTTGGGTCTAAGACTTTATTCGTGCGTTCATCTTGGGTCTAAGACTTTATTCGTACGTTCATATTGGGTCTAAGACTTTATTCGTACGTTCATATTGGGTGTAAGACTTTATTCGTACGTTCATATTGGGTCTAAGACTTTATTCGTACGTTCATCTTGGGTGTAAGACTTTATTCGTACGTTCATATTGGGTCTAAGACTTTATTCGTACGTTCATCTTGGGTGTAAGACTTTATTCGTACGTTCATCTTGGGTCTAAGACTTTATTCGTACGTTCATATTGGGTGTAAGACTTTATTCGTACGTTCATATTGGGTGTAAGACTTTATTCGTACGTTCATATTGGGTGTAAAACTTTATTCGTACGTTCATATTGGGTCTAAGACTTTATTCGTACGTTCATCTTGGGTGTAAGACTTTATTCGTACGTTCATATTGGGTCTAAGACTTTATTCGTACGTTCATCTTGGGTCTAAGACTTTATTCGTACGTTCATATTGGGTCTAAGACTTTATTCGTACGTTCATATTGGGTCTAAGACTTTATTCGTACGTTCATATTGGGTGTAAGACTTTATTCGTACGTTCATATTGGGTCTAAGACTTTATTCGTACGTTCATCTTGGGTCTAAGACTTTATTCGTACGTTCATATTGGGTGTAAGACTTTATTCGTACGTTCATATTGGGTCTAAGACTTTATTCGTACGTTCATCTTGGGTCTAAGACTTTATTCGTACGTTCATATTGGGTGTAAGACTTTATTCGTACGTTCATATTGGGTCTAAGACTTTATTCGTACGTTCATATTGGGTGTAAGACTTTATTCGTACGTTCATATTGGGTCTAAGACTTTATTCGTACGTTCATATTGGGTAATGGGAAAGGGATATCCGTATACACTTACACCTGAGTATATGTGTATTCAGGTTTGTGATATATGTTCTCTCAGGCAGGAAAGGGAGGCTTTGTGAACATTTGTACCCATGTATTTGTATGTTTGGTGCTGTATTTATATCTTGATCTACGGCAAGCTGGAAGGTGTGGAATCTGTGTATATTTCCATGTATTTTGATTGGCAAGTTTTCTTTTCTTTCTCTCTTTCTTTTGTTTCTTTTTTTCTTTCTTTCTTTCTTTCTTTCTTTCTTTCTTTCTTTCTTTCTTTCTTTCTTTCTTTCTTTCTTTCTTTCTTTCTCTCTCTCTTTCTTTCTTTCTTTCTTTCTTTCTTTCTCTCTTTCTTTCTTTCTTTCTTTCTTTCTTTCTCTCTTTCTTTCTTTCTTTCTTCCTTTTTTTTGGTATTTATAGTTACATGGAAAGGGAAATAACCACAATAAGAAGTGAAAATAGGTTATGACGTTTTAAACTCCTCGAGAATTCCTCAACAGACAGACAAAGAACTGAAGTGGATCATGCATCATATAAGGTACTCAACGATATTTCGAAAAGACACTTTAATCTTTTCTTATTATTATTATTGTTATTAGTGGGTGTTTTCTTTTTCTTTATCTTTTTTTGTACACGTGTCAGTGATGTTTTCTTTTCCTTTTTCTTTTTTGTACACGTGTTAGTGGATGTTTTCTTCATCTTTTTCTTTTCTTTTTCTTTTTTGTACATGTCACTGTATTTGTTTGTAGTTCATTATAGTTACCTACAAACTGTTATACATCGCTATCCACAGACACTCGGGCATTGCACAGAACCAACAAAGCCTGAGACAGAAGATAATCAACATACCTGGAAAAAATAATCAACATACCTGGAAAAAATAATCAACATACCTGGAAAAAATAATCAACATACCTGGAAAAAATAATCAACATACCTGGAAAAAATAATCAACATACCTGGAAAAAAATAATCAACATACCTGGAAAAAATAATCAACATATCTGGAAAAAATAATCAACATACCTGGAAAAAATAATCAACATACCTGGAAAAAATAATCAACATACCTGGAAAAAATAATCAACATACCTGGAAAAAATAATCAACATACCTGGAAAAGATAATCAACATACCTGGAAACACAACATGGTTCTCGGAGAAGCCCACATTCCGCTTCCAGTGCCCAAGCGTGCGCATGCCAGCCTGTCCAGCCCAGCAATACAGACAGCGGGAATAGCCTTGGAGAACCGTCGCGCATCCGGGACCTTTACCTGAAATACCAAACGAGGACGTCGCTTTAACAACAAGAGAGAGAGAGAGAAAAAAAAAATTGTGTCATTTTTTTTTTTACGTCCTTGTTCACATGCAAAGACAAGAGAGAGAGAAAAAAATTAGTGTCATTTTTTTTTTTACGTTCAAGATCACATGCAAAGTGAGTCGACGAAAGAGAAAAGTACATCGCAAATTCTCTTTCGCGAATGGGAAGTAAAAAGACATTCAAGCTAACGAAAATAAACTCAAAGACACGGCAGAGCAAAAGGAGAAAAAAGAAATACGTCAGTTGTCCTACAAGACGCAAAGTAAACATCAGACGACAAAAGACAAACTGTAAAAATCCCCAACCACCAAACACAAAGCAGAACCAAAACAAAAAGGGGAAAAAAAATACACACTCAAACATACTTTACGCAGATCTTCACCTGAGTGACAGACAGGAGTAGATGCTGTGGCGGTGTCAACAGGTGTCAGATACAGAGCATGTTTGGTATTCCGAAAGACAGGGTGTAGCAGGGTGTCAAGAGCGGCGTTCCTCGGCCCTGTCACGACCACACGGCACTCGGGACACAAGAACAGGCTGCTATTTTGAAGGAAGGGACTGGAAAGACATAATTTTCATTGTAATTAACTTCTTTCGGAGATTAAAAACCTTTCAAGAAATGTGACTCCAAATACGTGGCATCTGCGCCTTGCCAGAGATTTAAGATTATGATTATGAATAACTCTATGACATTAAGACACATTTACGTTCGAAAATCACTACTGTTATCATGTACTAGTGTCCCTTAGCAACTGCCAAAAGCCTAAATCTTGTGTTCGTCCCTTAATAGATGGAAAAAAGGCTTTCTGTCCCTTAATAGCTGGAAAAAAGGCTCTTTGTCCCTTAATAGCTGGAAAAAAGGCTTTCTGTCCCTTAATAGCTGGAAAAAAGGCTCTTTGTCCCTTAATAGCTGGAAAAAAGGCTTTCTGTCCCTTAATAGCTGGAAAAAAGGCTTTCTGTCCCTTAATAGCTGGAAAAAAGGCTTTCTGTCCCTTAATAGCTGGAAAAAAGGCTTTCTGTCCCTTAATAGCTGGAAAAAAGGCTTTCTGTCCCTTAATAGCTGGAAAAAAGGCTTTCTGTCCCTTAATAGCTGGAAAAAAAGGCTTCCTGTCCCTTAATAGCTGGAAAAAAGGCTTTCTGTCCCTTAATAGCTGGAAAAAAGGCTTTCTGTCCCTTAATAGCTGGAAAAAAGGCTTTCTGTCCCTTAACAGCTGAAAAAAGGCTTTCTTTCCCTTAATAGCTGAAAAAAAAGCTTTCGTCCCTTAATAGCTGGAAAAAAGGCTTTCTGTCCCTTAATAGCCGGAAAAAAAGGCTTTATGTCCTTTAATAGCTGGAAAAAAACGTTTTCTGTCCCTTAATAGCCGGAAAAAAAGGCTTTCTGTCCCTTAACAGCTCGGAAAAAAGGTGCGTTTTTTGTCTCTTTAACAGCTAAGGTATGCTGCTTTCTGGTCCCCAATTGCTGAAGGAAAAAAGGCTTTCTGTCCCTTAACAGCTGAAAAAAGGCTTTCTTTCCCTTAATAGCTGAAAAAAAGGCTTTCTGTCCCTTAATAGCCGGAAAAAAGGCTTTCTGTCCCTTAACAGCTGGAAAAAGGCTTTCTGTCCCTTAATAGCCGGAAAAAAGGCTTTATGTCCTTTAATAGCGGGAAAAAAAACGTTTTCTGTCCCTTAATAGCCGGAAAAAAAGGCTTTCTGTCCCTTAACAGCTGGAAAAAAGGCTTTCTGTCCCTTAATAGCTGGAAAAAAGGCTTTCTGTCCCTTAATAGCTGGAAAAAAGGCTTTCTGTCCCTTAATAGCTGGAAAAAAGGCTTTCTGTCCCTTAACAGCTGAAAAAAGGCTTTCTTTCCCTTAATAGCTGAAAAAAAAGGCTTTCTGTCCCTTAATAGCCGGAAAAAAGGCTTTCTGTCCCTTAATAGCTGGAAAAAAGGCTTTCTGTCCCTTAACAGCTGAAAAAAGGCTTTCTTTCCCTTAATAGCTGAAAAAAGGCTTTCTGTCCCTTAACAGCTGGAAAAAAGGCTTTCTGTCCCTTAATAGCTGGAAAAAAGGCTTTCTGTCCCTTAATAGCTGGAAAAAAGGCTTTCTGTCCCTTAACAGCTGAAAAAAGGCTTTCTTTCCCTTAATAGCTGAAAAAAGGCTTTCTTATCCTTAATATTTGGTGTGCTGATGTCCTTTATTGAGTTGGAAAAACGTTTTCTGTCCCTTTTTTTTAATAGCTGGAAAAAAAGGCTGTATTTGTCCCTATCAAAAGGCTTTGGTGCGCGCTTGTCCCTTAATAGCTGGAAAAAAGGCTTTCTGTCCCTTAATAGCAGGAAAAAAGGCTTTCTGTCCCTTAACAGCTCGGAAAAAAGGCTTTTTTGTCCCTTAACAGCTGGGAAAAAAGGCTTTCTGTCCCTTAATAGCTGGAAAAAAGGCTTTCTGTCCCTTAATAGCAGGAAAAAAGGCTTTCTGTCCCTTAACAGCTCGGAAAAAAGGCTTTTTTGTCCCTTAACAGCTGGGAAAAAGGCTTTCTGTCCCTTAATAGCTGGAAAAAAGGCTTTCTGTCCCTTAATAGCAGGAAAAAAGGCTTTCTGTCCCTTAACAGCTCGGAAAAAAGGCTTTTTGTGTCCTCAATGTTTTGGGAAAAAGGCTTTCTGTCCCTTAATAGCTGGAAAAAAGGCTTTCTGTCCCTTAATAGCAGGAAAAAAGGCTTTCTGTCCCTTAACAGCTCGGAAAAAAGGCTTTTTTGTCCCTTAACATCTGGGAAAAAAGGCTTCCTGTCCCTTAACAGCTGGAAAAAGGCCAGTCCCTTAACAGTAGTGGTGGGGTTTTCTGTCCCTTAACAGCTCGGAAAAAAGGCTTTTTTGTCCCTTAACATCTGGGAAAAAAGGCTTCCTGTCCCTTAACAGCTGGAAAAAGGGCTTTCTGTCCCTTAATAGCAGGAAAAAAGGCTTTCTGTCCCTTAACAGCTGGAAAAAAGGCTTTCTGTCCCTTAATAGCTGGAAAAAAGGCTTTCTGTCCCTTAATAGCTGGTAAAAAGGCTTACGACTTAATCGGTGGATAAAAGGCTGCCTGTCACTTTTAATAGGAAAAAAGGCCCTTATCCCTTAACAGCTGGAGTCTCTGTGAAGACCAAGAGCCCATCCGTCTTTCGGCATACCAACTGCCTTCACGGAAAATACCTTCACTATCTTATGCTACAGTCTCTGGTGGGAAGAGACGGAGTTCTCATGCGCCGCACTCATGAAAGAGGCAGAGGCAAGGCGCGGCATGGATTTCGTCTCCTCAAACCCACTGAGGGACTTCTTCAGGGGCGTCTTCGCCTCGATCACCATGTGTCCTTGGAAGGTTGCGGAGAGTCGCCTGCGGGAGGACGGCGCTGGGGGTAAGGTCTGTGGGTGGTGGTGGTAGGTGGGGTGGGGGCGAGTTGTGCTTCTCTCTCTTTCTCTCTTTCTCTCTTTCTCTCTCTCTTTCTTTCTCTCTTTCATCTCATTCCCTTTTCAGGTTTCTCTCTCTCTATGTGTGTCTCTTTATCTCTCTCTCGCTCTCTCTCTCTCGCTCTCTCTCTCTTTATCTCTCTGTCTTCTCTCTTTGTCTTTCTCTCTCTCTCTCTCTCTATTTTCTTTTGTATCAAATAGTTCTCTTTCTCTGTATAAGTTCTTTATTTCTCTTTCTCTCTCTCTTTCTCTCTCTCTCTCTCTCTCTCTCTCTCTCTCTCTCTCTCTCTCTCTCTGCTCTCTCTCTCTCTCTCTCTCTCTCCCTCCCTCCCTCCCTCCTTCCCTCAAAGTCAAAGTCTCTCTCTCTCTCTCTCCTCCCTCTCTCTCTCTCTCTCTCTCCCTTCCTCTCTCCCTCCCTCCTCTTCCCTCTCTCCCTCCCTCCTTCCCTCTCTCCCTCCCTCCTTCCTTCCCTCTCTCTCTCTCCTTCTTCCCTCTCTCCTCCTTCCCTCTCTCTCCCTCCTTCTCTCTCTCCCTCCCTCCTTCTCCTCCTTCCCTCTCTCTCCTCCTTCCCTCTCTCCCTCCCTCACTCCCTCTCTCACCTCCCTCCTTCCTCTCTCCCTCCCTCTCTTCCCTCTCTCCCTCCACCTCCTTCCCTCTCCTCCCTCCTTCCCCTCTCTCCCTCCCTCCCTCCCTCTCTCTTCCTCCCTTCCCTCCCTCCTTCCCCCTCTCTCTCTCTCTCCCTCCCTCTCTCCCTCTCTCCCTCCCTCCACCTCTCTCCCTCCCTCCTTCCATCTCTCCCTCCCTCCTTTCCCCCTCCTCTTTCCCTCCCTCCCTCCTCTCTTCCCTCCCTCACTCAACCTTCCCTCTTCTTCTCCTCCTCCTCCCTCCCTCCCCCTCTCCCTCCCTCCCCCTCTCCCTCCCTGAACCACATAACCAGACCCAAAACTCGCATCATATAACAAAAAGACCGATAAATGAATAACCAAAACGCGCCTATACCTGACAAAAGCAACTGCCAAGGGACTCTTGTCGGAAGGACTCGTCACCAGGGTCAGCTGACAGGTCCCCAGGTGACGCTGAATCACCTGTGCAACGATCTCCGCAACGCCATCTGGGTCACGTGAGATCGCGTCATCCCCGGCACCCTTCGAGACAGAGCCATCTATCGGGGAAGATGTCGTCTTCGTCGCAATGGCAGACAGAAAACATGCGAGTATTACCACTTTCATGTGTAAGGAGATTATGGCTGTGTCTCCGAGCTGCAAAAACTGGAAAGAAAGTTATTAATTGTTGGGTAAGATAACGAATAAATAAGGTATAAGGAAGGAGAGAAAGGGAGAGATATTATGTAACCGTCATGTCAGACTAGATATTACAATCAAAATGAATAGAAGTCTAGTCGGACTCGAAACTTCACAGTTAAATGATTTTCTTTCTCGTTAAAAATGTAAGATACGGAACAACTTACGGGGATCAAAACCCTTGGGATTCTCTCATTTCGGGTTAATTAAAAAAAAAAAAAATCTTCAACGAACCATTTCATAAGAATTTACTGACGTGAAAATTCCAAGGGATTCCTCCATAGTCACCTTACACTTTAACGGTAACAAATATCACTTTACCATAACGAAAAGAAGAAGTAGACACTACTGTACGATAACGGATAAATATAAGCTCTAAATCAACGAGTACTTTCTTCCAATGTACGCCGTAAAACATGCACATTTTCTACTCTAAAAGAGGGCTTTCAATACCTGTGTAAACGAGATGTTATGATAAAGATAATGATAACAATAATGATATTAATAAGAAGAACATCAATGATAATGATAACAATAATGATATTAATAAGAAGAACATCAATGATAACGATAACAATAATGATATTAATAAGAAGAACATCAATGATAATGATAACAATAATGATATTAATAAGAAGAACATCAATGATGATGATAACAATAATGATATTAAGAAGAAGAACATCAATGATAATGATAACAATAATGATATTAATAAGAAGAACATCAATGATAATGATAACAATAATGATAATATTAATGCAAATGATAATAGTAATGATGATAATATCAATAACAATATTTCTTTTAGAATGATAACAATAGTCATAATAATAAGAAGAATTGATAATAATAATAATAGTAATAATGATAACAATAATGATAACGATACCAGTGATAATGATAATGATGATAATAAAATGATAATAGTGATGCTAATAATAAAATGATAACAATGATGATGATAAAATTATAATAATTATTATAATGATGATAAAAATTATAATAAAAATAATACTAACAATAATAATAATACTAACAGTTGATAATGATAACGATACTGGTAATGTGATAGCTAGTGATAATAAGTGTAATAATGATAACAAAATGATAATAATTATTATAATGATAAAAATGATAACAAAAAAATAAGACCAACAATAATAAGGATGATAATAATTGATAATAATTAAAAGATATGCGATCCACACGCCAAGCCAAGAGACAGCTGGAAGATAAAACGACATCGACGGATATGCAAAGAGTATATATATATATATATATATATATATATATATATATATATATATATATATATATATATATATATATATATATATATATATATATATGTCGCGATCGATATTGATTCGACGTTCAAAACATGCATTAGTTACAATTCTAGATATATCTAGACCACATAGAACTGCCAGACTTCACCAGAATGTTTATTTACATATATCAATTTTTCCAGGTATGGTGTAATTAACTAGCAAACTGCATATTCTGCAATGGTATCCGTGCTCTCATTGGCTACATTGCGAAACGATAATTCAGTCGAGAGAGTGAGTTTATTTCGTGCTGATGAAATAATTGCAGCCAAATCGATGGATGATTTCACTGCAAAATGAAAATTCCAAGATGATTTCGCTGCAAAAAGATTTACAGTGACAACAAAAAAAAACTTTTTGCAACAGAGGATAAAAGCTCATGTCAGGGCTAAAAGTTTGTGAGGTAATATACATAAAGAGGCAGTGAAGATGTCTTTTGAAGCTGTAGATGATGCATAAAAGATGATGCAGAAGAGGAAAGTAAAGTAAAGGAATTTAGAGCAGGGATACACTCTTGTATCGTTGGAAAGGTAAAGTTACAAGGTAGTGACTGGGGAGTATGGGCTCTCTCTCTTTCTTTCTTTATCTATCAACCCATCTACGTATCTCTCTCTCTCTCTCTCTGTCTTTCTCTATCTCTTTCTGTCTTTCTTTCTCTCTCTCTCTCTGTGTCTTTCTCTTTCTCTCTGTCTTTCTCTTTCTCTCTTTCTCTCTTTCTCTCTTTCTCTCTCTCTCTCTCTCTCTCTCTCTCTGTCTCTCTCTCTCTCTCTCTCTCTCTCTCTCTCTCTCTCTCTCTCTCTCTCTCCTTCTCTCTCTCTCTCTTCTCTCTCCCTCTCTCCCTCTTCTCCCTTTCTCTCCTCTCTTTCCTCTCTCTCTTTCTCTCCTTCTTTCTCTCTTTCTTTCTCTCATTCTTTCTCTCTTTCTCTCCTTCTTTCTCTCTTTCTCTCTTTCCCTTTCTTTCTATCTCTCTATCTCTCTTTCTCTCTTTCTTTCTCTCTCTCTCCCTCTCCCTCCCTCCCTCTCTATCTATCTATTTATCTATCTCTCTCTTTACTTAACCCGTACTCTAAAGATTAAACTCGTGGGATGGTGTGTCCATTCCCTTGTCTTCAAGCATGTAAAATTACCCGTAAGTACCAAGTCGTATCCTATTACAGTACATACTCCCTTGAAATTACACAGCAGGATAGTTCGGGGGAAGAAAGTGCTCCCGTTCTAAAAATAGATCTGGGATTTTCGCCTTTTATCTCAGCGTATTCAAGTGTGACTAATTTTCCAAACTGTCATGAGGATTTTCGATTTTGCGTGTTACTTTTGCTAACAATGACACTAAGAAATCCTTTGTTTTGTTTGGATAAAAGAAACATCTCGACGGGGATATATCAATTAGTTTTTCATTGGGGGGGGGGGGGGGGGATACAGGGATCTAAATTGGCGACAGAAATACTGGGGATTACTTTTTTTTTTTTTTTGTAGGGGGGGGAGGTACAAGTTTTTAGATATCGGGGTACAAGCTTCTAAGTTTCTGTAAGAGAAGCAAGCTGTTAATAATCATATGGAGGGTACGTGTTTCTATTAATTTATTTTGTATTATTATTTTTTTCTTTCTTTTTTCTTTTTTAAGGAAGCGCAGGCCTCTAATTTCTATAAAGGGTGTAGCTTTTCAACTTTCTCTTAAGGGTAGATAGGCTTCTAAGTTCTAATAATGGGAGTACGCTTTTCGTTTCGATAGAGAGAACAGGCTTTTGGATTTTCATTGGATTTTTAAATTTTATAGAGAGTGCAGGTCTTTTGTATTTGTATTTCGGGACAAAATAAAGATTTCTTATAAAGGGGGTGCTGGACTTGTATTGGGGGACAAGCTAAAGATTTCTTTTAAAGGGGGTGCTGGACTTGTATTGGGGGACAAGCTAAAGATTTCTTTTAAAGGGGATGCTGGACTTGTATTGGGGGACAAGCTAAAGATTTCTTTTAAAGGGGGTGCTGGACTTGTATTGGGGGACAAGCTAAAGATTTCTTTTAAGGGGTGCTGGACTTGTATTGGGGGACAAGCTAAAGATTTCTTTTAAAGGGGGTGCTGGACTTGTATTTGGGAGACAAGCTAAAGATTTCTTTTAAAGGAGGTGCTGGACTTGTATTGGGGGACAAGCTAAAGAGTTCTTTTAAAGGGGGTGCTGGACTTGTATTGGGGGACAAGCTAAAGATTTCTTTTAAAGGGGGTGCTGGACTTGTATTTGGGAGACAAGCTAAAGATTTCTCTTAAAGGAGGTGCTGGACTTGTATTGGGGGACAAGCTAAAGAGTTCTTTAAAGGGTGCTGGACTTGTATTGGGGGACAAGCTAAAGATTTCTTTAAAGGGATGCTGGACTTGTATTGGGGGACAAGCTAAAGATTTCTTTTAAAGGGGGTGCTGGACTTGTATTGGGGGACAAGCTAAAGATTTCTTTTTAAAGGGGGTGCTGGACTTGTATTGGGGGACAAGCTAAAGATTTTTTAAAGGGGGTGCTGGACTTGTATTGTAGGGGACAGCTAAAGATTTCTTTAAAGGGGGTGCTGGACTTGTATTGGGGGACAAGCTAAAGATTTCTTTAAAGGGGGTGCTGGACTTGCATTGGGGGACAAAATAAAGATTTCTTTTCAAAAGGGGATGCTGGACTTGTATTGGGGGACAAGCTAAAGATTTCTTTTAAAGGGGTGCTGGACTTGCATTGGGGGACAAGCTAAAGATTTCTTATAAAGGGTGCTGGACTTGCATTGGGGGACAAGCTAAAGATTTCTGTTAAAGGGGGTGCTGACTTGTATTGGGGACAAGCTAAAGATTTCTTTTTAGGGGGTGCTGGACTTGCATTGGGGGACAAGCTAAATATTTCTTTAAAGGGGGTGCTGGACTTGTATTGGGGGACAAGCTAAAGATTTCTTTTAAAGGGGGTGCTGGACTTGTATTGGGGGACAAGCTAAAGATTTCTTTTAAAGGGGTGCTGGACTTGCATTGGGGACAAAATAAAGATTTCTTTAAAGGGGGTGCTGGACTTGTATTGGGGGACAAGCTAAAGATTTCTTATAAAGGGGTGCTGGACTTGTATTGGGGGACAAGCTAAAGATTTTTTTAAAGGAGGTGCTGGACTTGTATTGGGGGACAAGCTAAAGATTTCTTTAAAGGGGTGCTGGACTTGTATTGGGGACAAGCTAAAGATTTCTTTAAAGGAGGTGCTGGACTTGTATTGGGGGACAAGCTAAAGATTTCTTTTTAAAGGGGTGCTGACTTGTATTGGGGGACAAGCTAAAGATTTCTTTTAAAGGGGGTGCTGGACTTGCATTGGGGGACAAGCTAAAGATTTCTTTAAAGGGGGTGCTGGACTTGTATTGGGGGACAAGCTAAAGATTTCTTTAAAGGGGGTGCTGGACTTGTATTGGGGGACAAGCTAAAGAGTTCTTTTTAAAGGGGGTGCTGGACTTGTATTGGGGACAAGCTAAAGATTTCTTTTAAAGGGGGTGCTGACTTGCATTGGGGGACAAGCTAAAGATTTCTTTTAAAGGGGGTGCTGGACTTGTATTGGGGGACAAGCTAAAGATTTCTTTTAAAAGGGGTGCTGGACTTGTATTGGGGGACAAGCTAAAGATTTCTTATAAAGGGGTTGCTGGACTTGCATTGGGGGACAAGCTAAAGATTTCTTTTAAAGGGGGTGCTGGACTTGTATTGGGGGACAAGCTAAAGATTTCTTTTAAAGGGGGTGCTGGACTTGTATTGGGGGACAAGCTAAAGATTTCTTTAAAGGGGGTGCTGACTTGTATTGGGGGACAAGCTAAAGATTTCTTTATAAAGGGGGTGCTGGACTTGTATTGGGGGACAAGCTAAAGAGTTCTTTTAAAGGGGGTGCTGGACTTGTATTGGGGGACAAGCTAAAGATTTCTTTTAAAGGGGGTGCTGGACTTGCATTGGGGGACAAGCTAAAGATTTCTTATAAAGGGGGTGCTGGACTTGTATTGGGGGACAAGCTAAAGATTTCTTTAAAGGGGTGCTGGACTTGTATTGGGGGACAAGCTAAAGATTTCTTTTAAAGGGGGGTGCTGGACTTGCATTGGGGGACAAGCTAAAGATTTCTTATAAAGGGGGTGCTGAACTTGTATTGGGGGACAAGCTAAAGATTCTTATAAAGGGGGTGCTGGACTTGTATTGGGGGACAAGCTAAAGATTTCTTATAAAGGGGG
>NC_091591.1:14218712-14238712 GCF_042767895.1 Penaeus vannamei | reverse complement strand
TTTTTCATATGATGTCCACCAAATGTTGATATCTACAATATTTTACTTGCTATTCAGGAAAATAAAAAAAAAACAAGAAAGCAGTTTAATTAATCTTAATTGCTGGTTTTCAGGGATCATAGGTTAAGTGTGTAAGCATGAGTTAATTTAAAGGAAAATTAGTTTGATTTATTTTCCTATTTAGCATTCAGATATAAACTTTGTGGTGGGTGTGGGTGGGTGTCTGCATGTATACCTATGTGAGTGTGAATCTTTTATGCATGCATGTAATATGCAGTTTTATATGCAAGATTTAAGAAGGAAAGAGGAATAGGCAGGAGAGACTAGAGAGAAGAACAAGACACTTTTACACTGGACACGTGTTAATTTTTTGTCTGTCCATCTAGTTTTCTTCTTGAATTACCTATTACTCATAATTTGCAGAATCATGGCAGAAGCAAAGCTTGTGATCAAGGCTCCTGAAAATAACAAGGACCCAATCTTCCAAGTGCTGGAGAAGGTCATCCCCGAGAAGTTTGGATCCGACTCGGGTCTGACGGCTCTGGAGATTTCTTCAGGGAGCGGCCAGCACGTGTCCTACTTTGCGCGCAAGTTCCCCAGCATATCATGGCAGCCATCTGACATCGAAGACAAGTACATTAAGAGTATTAAGTGTTACATCGAGGATGACAAGTGTGAAAATGTGAAGGAACCAGTGATAATTGATATTAGTAAGGTTAGTATATATTTTTTTGCCTTTCATTTCCTTTCCAACTTTCATCCTTGGAGATAGAATTTATGAATAGATTTATGTAAAATTACTACAGATACCATGTCTGGTATTTTAGATTCATGAGCCAGCTCCATCTTGAAAGTGGTAATACTGACCTTTACTGTCTGACAGCCACAAATTTTATATCCACACTCACACACTCACTCACTCACTCACTCACTCACTCACTCACTCACTCACTCACTCACTCACTCACTCACTCACTCACTCACTCACTCACTCACTCACTCACTCACTCACTCACTCACACTCACTAACACTCACTAACACTCACTAACACTCACTAACACTCACTCACATTCACTCGCTCACTCACTCACTCACTCACTCACTCACTCACTCACTCACTCACTCACTCACTCACTCACTCACTCACACACTCACTCACTCACTCACTCACTCACTCACTCACTCACTCACTCACTCACTCACTCACTCACTCACTCACTCACTCACTCACTCACTCACTCACTCACTCACACACACACACACACACACACACACACACACACACACACACACACACACACACACACACACACACACACACACACACACACACACACACTCACACACTCACACTCACACTCACACTCACACATTTGCGCATACATGAATATGTAATGTTTACAGAGCTCACCTGAATGCAGTGTTGACTCCTACCCATTAATCATACAATCGTCTTTCTTCTTGATTGCTTTTCTTTCTTCCCTTCTCTTTTCTTCTCTCCTTTCCCCTCTCTTTTCTCTTCCCTCCTTTATTCTCTCCCCTTCACTCTGCTCTATCCCTCCCTTCTCCTCCTTCCCCCTTTTATTTTCTTTTTTCTTCTTCTTTTTCTTATTCTTCCACTTCTACCTATTGTTATTGTTCTTGTTATTATTATTAACATTATTATTATTATTATTATTATTATTATTATTATTATTATTATTATCATTAGTATTATTATTATTATTATCCACTTTCTCCTCTTCTTCTTTCTCCTCCTCCTCCTCTTTCTCTTCATCTTCCTCCTTCTCCTCTTCCTCCTCCTTCTCCTTGTCCTTCTCCTTTTCCTTCTCCTTCTTCCTCCTCCTCCTCTCCTTCCTCCTCCTCCTTCTCTCCTTCCTCCTCCTCCTCCTCTCCTTCCTCCTCCTCCTCCTCTCCTTCCTCCTCCTCCTCCTCTCCATCCGTTTCCTCCTCTCCATCCGTCTCCTCCTCTCCATCCGTCTCCTCCTCTCCATCCGTCTCCTCCTCTCCATCCGTCTCCTCCTCTCCATCCGTCTCCTCTCCATCCTTCTCCTCCTCTCCATCCTTCTCCTTCTTTCCATCCTCCTCTTCCTCTCCTTCCTCCTCCTTCTCTTCTTCCTCCTCCTCCTCCTTTCCTCCTCTTTTCCTCCTCCTCATCCATCTCCTCCTCCTCCTCCCCCTCCTCTTTTTCTTCCTACTGTCTCCTCCTCCTCCACCTTCATCTCCTCCTCCTCTTCCACCATCTCCTCCTCCTCCTCCACCATCTCCTCCTCCTCCTCCACCATCTCCTCCTCCTCCTCCACCATCTCATCCTCCCCCTCCCCCCCCCCCCTCCTCTCTTTTCTACTACTCCTCTCCGTCCTCCTCCTCCTCCCCTTCCTCTCGTTACTCCTCATCCTCCTTATTTTTCCTTTCCTCCTCATCCCTTCTCTCCCCTTCCTCCACCATCTTTCAGAAAAGAAATACATTTTGTTTTACAGTTCACTAACTAATGTTTGCAGCTTTTGAACAGTGCTCCCCCTTTTGCAGCCTCTGAGTGAATGGGCAACGCCAATTGCGGAGAAATCTATCAACATGATGGTCAACATAAACATGGTGCACATATCACCATGGGCATGCACAGAGGGCCTCTTTGCCGCAGCTGGTAAACTCCTGAAGCCAGGTGGCATTCTGATCACTTATGGACCATACTCAATCCATGGTGAAATCACCCCTGAGAGTAATGTGAACTTCAATGCATCACTGAAGGTAATTTTTTTCTTTTCTTTGTTTCATTACTGGACATATAAGATTGCAATTACATGTGCACTATCATCATACTCTGTTTTTCTTTTCTCTTTGTTTCATTACTGTATACATAAGCTTGCAATTACATGTGCTCTATCATCATACTCTGGGTATACTCGGATTGCAGAGAATAATTATCATAGAAAATGTAGCTCAGCCAGTGCTATGCCACAAAGGAGCAAATTAGTAGACAGACGTCACCTACTTTTGCTTTTCCTTCAGTTTTTACTATAAACATTATAATTGTTATAGTTTTATTGACAGTAATATAAGATAGCAAAATATTTTCAAAATTCAATGAAAAGGGTTAAAAGGTGAGCCAGGTAGTGCTTATAATTAGCTCTCTGGTGACTAGGTACTTGCGGAGCCATCTGTGTGAAAAAACATTAAAGAATTTATGCAAACAGTGGGCATGACATGTACATGACTTAATCCCAGGTAGCATCAGGCTAATCGATTGTGTATATATTAATATTGTTGTATTTTCTCCAATATATCATGATAAGAAAATCAGGAATTCTTTACAAATTGAACACTCACCCCAAATCCACAACTCCAGATCACATTGTTTTTCATCCTCTTTCTTTCTTTGTTTCCAAAAATATAAGAATATAAATTGCCATGACTTGAAATGCCCAAACTAAGATAGCCCTGAAACTTCCACGATCTTTTTCAATTTTTTCTGGTATTACCATTCATGTCTGCAGATTATTTCTCTTAACAAAAACTGCAACATTTTGTCCTGTATTTCCTCCTTTTTTATTTCAAGAGTAACTTATTGATGCAGCTGCAATGTTACTACCATACCCTAAGCATGCTCATGTGATGCGAGATTCATTATCACGTTATATCTGACACATTTTATTGAAATGGCAATTGAAAGTTTGTTTGTTTGTTTGTTTCAAAATATTCTGTTTTATAGTACACTGAATTATTCAGGGTGTAAAAATATCTTATTAGAAGTGATCTGGGGGCTTTTTTCACCAGTATATGTTACCCATAAGATATGAGTACATGTTTTTCAGATTCATTCCATCTTTTTTTTATCATCAATATATAGTGTTCATATCTTCTTTGATAGTTTGATAGAATAACTATTCATATATAGGGTGGGCACGTATCAAGTGACATATAGTATATGACCCTACAGATTCTGTAGGCTGCCACATCAACCTGTATGAAAGGAATAGATGGTTTCTCATAATATTCTCGGTATTTGTCTTCAGTTCCACATCGACCTGGTTTCAACATTCCTCTTGCCGTTCACAGGTGTAATGCGATATTCATGGCCTTGTGTTTGTTGCCTACCCCTTTTTGGAATCCTTTGTTTTCCATTGCCTTTTCAATCATTTTGTTTTATATTCTTTTTATTCATAGATCATCACTTTTTTGTGTCATATTAGCACTCATGCGAGTTCAGTTTCTTACTCCTAATTAGCTCATTGACATTGATGAAGTATTTGTGGCGCCATCTATGTGTAAAGGCAATTAATAAACTAAACTCACGGTGGGCTGGGGTCGGCAGGATAGCTACTACCTATCTCACCTGTTTACCCTTTTCCTTGTTTTTTGGAAATATTTTCTTTTATCTTGTATTGCTGTTTGTAGCATCAATAACATTATAATAATTATGATATCTATAATGATGATAAAGCATTGACATTGATAGCATTATAGCTGAAGTCATCATGGTATGAACTAATATGATGTGGCAGACCAAATGGTAGAAATTTCTGTCAATGTCTCTTTAGCTGGATCTCCCAGAGCCACAATCTCATACTGACTAAATCTTCAACCCTGGAACACGCTCACTACAAATGGTCGCAAACTAATACATTTTCTATAAAGAGATGTGGGTGTATTGTATGTTGTTGAAAGTTGTTCTTTTATTAGCTTAATAATATATTCATTGTGTTGTTTTTCATTTAAGTAATTGTTGTATTATACTATTATCATTTAATATTTTGAAGAAAGAGAAAGCTGTAATCTAATATCCATCCGTTTATGATAATGTATAGTTCAATTTTATCATTTATATCCATTTTCTTAATCATATAATTTTAGGAAACTGCAGAAATGCTGCTGTGAAAAGGGGCCAGTCCTGCACATACACTGTCCACTGTGGTTGTTTTGTGAATTTGTTTATACATAGATAGCTGTACAAGTGCTCAAGTTACTAAGTAGTCAATCAGTAGACCTTACATAACCTTACCTGATACCTACTTTTCTTGATTTTTCTTTTTCTATTGCTATCAGTAATGATGCTGTTATTGTTATTTGCCTTGTAATTATTATAATGATGTTAAAATACTGATAGCAATGATATGTCATCTATGTGTTTACAACATTAACTAAAATCACAGTGGACATGGCATATATGCACAAGCCACCCCAGCTCCTCCTGGTTAAGTGGGTTGTGGGGAGAGCAGGTTCAAGTTCTTGTCAGAGGGGGTGTTTACATCACGTTATTTGCCAACATTTATTATAGTTCAAGTCATTTTCGTTTCTCATAGAACATGTTCTCTTTTTTTCACCTATCCCCACCACTCATTTGTTTGCTTTTTTTTCCACTAGAGTAACCCATTACAGCAATCATGCAATTAATTTCTGTATACGATATTTGATTTATTCAGAACTTCATTGATATTTCTGCGTCATTATTACGTGCCTTTGTTGTGTCCATTTCATTTGAGGTTGGAGGAGATGGAGGCATTAACAATTTTCTATAAAACTTGCTCAAGACATTACAAGTAGCTCTTTGATATTTTTTTCTGTGATATTGAAGGATGGTGGCATTCGCATCCTTTTACTAGATGACATAAGAAAGCTATTCAACCCATTAGGGTGTATATTTATTGTGGATTTTTAAAAGTTTATGGCATTCATAATAAACCATAAAAACTGTTACTGGAACCCCTTGGATCCGATTGCTTCATTGCCTGCCCATGGCCCAAAATAAGGGCATTAGGCTTAATTGAGTGGCCACTCAGCAGGGTATGTGGCTTATAGGCTGGGCACACACAAAGACTCCGTTTGCAGTGACTAGACTTCTTGCCTCTCCTTTGCTTTTTTTTTATATATATATATAAGTATTTTTAGCCTTTTTGCCATTAATCTATGTTTGTATTTGTCATTTGATTTGATTTATCTGGATGGCACTAGATGGTACTTCATATCAATTTTTTTAGTCCATAACTTACTGAAATAATGTTTACAATAAGCAACTTTTCCCCATAATTTTCAGTTTACTGTAATACAATACGCGTTGCCAGTCACGGCAGGCAGGATTAGGATCCCGAGCATAGAAATAGTGTCCTCCCTATAGCTGGCACTCTTCCAGTTATGGCTCATGGATGGTACATTCTATACTCCTTTGTCATTGGAAATCATATAAGAAATCCTTCTTAAATGCAAATTGAGTCTAATCACACCCACTCGCAGAGAATCATTTCCATCACCCCTTCCTCCAGCCAGAATTTTCAAGATGGCAAGTTCCCACAACCCCAGCCCTCAGCCAGATTTACCCATGATGTCATGTTCATGTCACTCCACTCCACAAGCCAAATTTTTCCATGACATGATGGTCATGACCTCCGGATTGTATGGGTTGATATATTTGCAGGCTATCTTCTGGGAGACACAATAGACATATTAATGTTAACCTTTTTTCTCTCTCTCACTCATTATCATTCCTCTCTCCCTCCTCAGGAGCAAAACTTTGAATGGGGCCTTCGAGATGTAGACGAGCTGGAGAAAGAAGCAAAGAAAAATGGACTTGTGTTTGATGCTATGTTTGATATGCCGGCAAACAACAAAACTCTTGTGTGGCAGAAGAACGAATAGAGCTGGCACACAATGCAGGTCACTTTACAGGTGCTTTGATGCCTTGGTAAAACAAACATATATTGTGTGTAGTTGCATGTTGCAAGTATTTCATTTTGCTTGTTATCATGACTAAAGCAACAAAATTGTAATCACATTTGTAATTGTGCAATTGTATAGGGTTCTTTAAGGTTTACATGCACAAATTTCACAGCCAGTATGCACTTCTACTAAGGTATGCCAAAGATGTATATGCTTTATTTTTTACTTGCATTTTAGAATAAATATTACTAACAGTGTCAGAAAATGAGTACTTAGCTACTTCAATTGGTACTTAAAAGTATAATTATGAAGGCAATTAAAAGAAAGAAATGTGTGCCTTATATTGTAAGGATATGTTAATATGCAAATAACTTACAAATGGTAAAAGATTACTCAAATGTATATCTACACTAATTAGATTTTATACTAGTTTTGATATGCTGACGAGACAGGGAGGTTTTCAGCTCCAAATCTTATTTATTTCAAGGGTAGTTTCCTATGTAATGTTTTGAATTTGATTGCAGCAGAATGTGAAACGTGACTTTTCAGTCTTCCCAATACTGTAACTGAGTGATCTTGACACACCTTGTTCTATTGATATGTTCTTTATACAATTATGCACATTCCAGAGTACATCTGTGTATGTCTTATAATATGGAGAATTTATTTCTTCTAATTACTGTTCTGTGATTAAAATATTTCCAAATAACCTTTTTTGTCTCTTGTAGTTTTTTGTGTTGCATTAGGTTTATATAATAATTAACTGTTCCAGTAATAGTAGATGAAATAGTAAGAAACACACATTTTTGTATATTTTTATAGCTTGCATTAAATTATGGTTGTGCATCATCATATGAACAAAATGGAGAATATTAGAAAGCCAAAATTAAGTGAAAAATTGTATACATAATGGTGGTTTACCTAAAATACTTGTACTTCATTTTCTGTCCCATCATAATGAAACCTGTTCTGTTTAGCAGATGAGGAGAAAGAAGTGGACTGTAATCTCCATAGTAAACATTGTAACAGCTGTTGAGAAAGGAATTGTTCCGCAAGACCAGCTGAAGTGCTTAACATTTTGGTTATACATTATTCTTTCATTACATGTTCTCATGATTCTGATGAAAGATTATATAATCAAAAATGATCAAGTAATTCATCATGGAATGATGATATGTTCTCTATAATTCTTTCTCAATAAAAGTCCACATCACATTTGCATTTAAACACCTTTTCAAGTCTAGTTCTTACACTATGTGCATTTAGTAATATGATAGATGTGGTAAGGTCTCGAGTTCTTGGTTTCATTCAGCCACTGGAAATGGCTAACTATACTGGTCCATCTTGGCTTGCAAGAATATATAAATAAGCACAATTCACTTTATTTTCTCCATCATTCTAAAATCTGAAAGCAGCTATGTGAACACCCTTCATAATGGTGACATGCAGTTGGCACTTCATACCAAATAAAGATGATATTTTGTGCTGTGCTTTTATTATTTTGTCCCATTGCCTTCTTATGTAAAGCCTAGTGACAGATACACTATAATTCACTCAGTCGTCCTACCTCCTTAATCCTCCCCTTTCTACTAATTTCTGCTCTAGTTCACTTGCTCCCTTTTTTCCCTTTTCACTACCATACTAGACAACTAACACATTTTATCGTAATCTTTAACTCCCCTTTGCACTTTCTGACACAATACTTTACCATAGTGCTATATGACTTGATATCTAGCACATTTATCTTCGAACATTAAACAAACTCTTATGAAAAGTTGAATCATTGGAGAGAAGCTTACAATATAGAATGAGATATTACAAAGAAAATTGTACAGAAAAAGCATTAAATTATTTTTGCTAATTTTATCAAGGTAAAGGTACAGTTTATGATTTGATCATGATTACCTGAATGTTATTATATATCTGAAAAACATTATTATTAATCAGTGTCCTCAATTATTACAAACTACAATAAATAAATATAATCAGTACAACTTTCAGCCAGATATTTATATTTACAATCTGAAAAGTTTCAACATGCATTACCATGTCTAATACCCATGCAGGATAAATGGAAACTTTCTGCATTTGTCCCAATAATATCTAAAGAACTACAGTATGTTAGTGTGTAGAATGGATATTAAGCCTTGATTTATGTAAAAACTTAATTATCTTTTCCCTCTCAATACTTGGCTCATTGTTGTCCTGGGAGGGCTTAAGAGACGCAGGCTGATGCCCACTGTAAGGGATCACTCCTACCTTAGAAACACATGTATATGCTGTGTTTTCTTGCGGGTGTGGGTGTGCGTGTGGGTGTGTGGGTACGGATGTGTGAATGTGTGAAATATTTATGAATATCTCTATTGACATAGCAAAAACCACTTCTGTGATATCACTGACAAAATTCTGCCAAATTAATGTATGACTAAATACACTTTTATACAGTTGCAAGCATATGCATGCTTTACACACACACACACACACACACAAAAAAAAAAAAAAAAAAAAAAAAAAAAAAAAAAAGCTATTGATACAAATTAAGCATATAGATGGATTCAGATAACAGGATTTTAAAGATGGAATACACCCTTTCCACAAGTCATTACGAGCAAAAATGATGCAATGCCACTACTTAAACATTTGGAAGAAATAAGAGAAAATATTGTTTCAACAAAACAGCAACCATAAGTCCTTTTAGAGTCTTTACCATTTTCACATTGAAAAGTAACACACACACACACACACACACACACACACACACACACACACACACACACACACACACACACACACACACACACACACACACACACACAAACACACACACACACACACACACACACACACACACACACACAAACACAAACACAAACACAAACACACACACACACACACACACACACACACACACACACACACACACACACACACACACACACACACACACACACACACACACACACACACACACACACACACACACACACACACACGATGTATATGCGTTCCGACTCGTGCAACTCGAACACACAAGTCGAAATGCGATCCATTGAAGAAGTTGAATTCTTAAGAGTAAGAGTATTGATAACTTTTCTCTCGGTCTGCCGATGTCCCGGAGAAGTAACGCGGACACAAACGCAAGCCTCATCGCCACTAACCAAGCGCCACATGAAAAGAAAGAGAGAAAACAGGTATGTCCCGTTTCTTGGAGTCTGAGGTCCCTGGGAGTTGAAAGCTTCGAGGCCGACCTCGACGTTGAGAAACAGCTGGGGACTGACTCGTAGCTCATTCCACCAGGAGGAGTAATCTCACTTGATAGGACAACTCTCGGGAGGCATAAGAGCATCGGGAATTGGTCCTCCATTCCCGAGAATTAATTTCTCACTCCCGGGAATTCCACACTGACCGTGGTAAGTCTTCATCCTCAGTGTCGTTTCAGGCGAAAGTAAGGGCCGTTTTTCATATTCGGGATACTAGTAATTCTTTTTAACTATCCCATTATCACTAATGCCTATAACTACCCATCGTTTGTGCTACACATTAAGAAATCACGCAGCGGCTGTGTTTTTGCTCCCTTCCCAAATCTCCTCTTTTCAGTCTAAACTCTTTGTATGTTAACCCACCTGTTGCAGATGCACTTACTGTTCACTCTAATTTTGAAGTTTACTGTGTGGAACAGATAGCCACACAGCTAGTCAGCCACCATAGGATGAATTAGTAGGCCATACGTGATGTGACTTCTTCGTAAACATTAACACATCCTGAAAGAATGACAAATTGGCGGCTTGTTCATAGGAGATGCTGAGCTGCAGTCCTCCCAGGCAATGTATGACTCTGCAACGAACAAATATGTAATTATGAAAGGTCGGGGCTTTCGTCAATCTATTTATAACCTTTTTTCATTAAAACGAAGCAAAAATATAAGTTTCATGCTGTACGATACTGCCGAATATATTGGTACCCGCATGGCATGAGGTTGCAGCTCAGATTTAATCACATTTAGTTTCGTGTTATTTTATTATTATTATAATTATGATGATTATTATCATCATCCTCTAAGTTGCAGTGGTTATGGAAAGTAACGTGAATGTTAAATATTTACAATATTTTCCTTTTTCAATATTTTATCTTTGATTATCTTCGTTATCGTATTGTGTGAAGCCTGCTTCCTGTAACACAACCAGTCGGTTCTACTGCATTTTCTTATGCCTAATGTTCCTTATCAAAGGATTTTACCCAAACCCATATAAAGTTATGGCAAGTTCGAAACTTTGGTCGTTCACAGCACTGTCTCTTAATATATTATAGATGAAGCAGCCCGATATCGGGCTATCAAAAATTGCCTTAGCCGTCGGTATTTCACGACGTCCAGGCGGGGTATTGGTTAAAGTTTTCAACTAGCAATAATCGCACCTCGGTTTTACCTCATTGGTTACGATACTGCCACTGCGCAAAGCTAACAACAACTACACGGTCTCTCACCCAACCGACTGTTACTGAGGACTTGAGTCATGCGACTGTGAAGCATAATGATTTTTGGATGTACTCAAAATGTTTGAACAAATGTGTAATTTAATTTTTCTCCGTTGTGTATAAGGATACAAATTGGCTTTGATTAAAATTTCCGAGCTTCTTAATTGGACAAAGTATATTTTTACCATTTGATGAGGAACGTTTGTCGTTGAAAAAAATCGTATAAGCCAAACTGCGATATTCATTTAGAAACACACACACACACACACACACATACACTCACACACACACACACACACACACACACACACACACGATGTATATGCGTTCCGACTCGTGCAACTCGAACACACAAGTCGAAATGCGATCCATTGAAGAAGAAGTTGAATTCTTAAAGAGTAAGAGTATTGATAACTTTTCTCTCGGTCTGCCGATGTCCCGGAGAAGTAACGCGGACACAAACGCAAGCCAAGCGCCAAATGAGAAGAAAGAAAGAAAGAAAACAGGTATGTCCCGTCTCTTGGAGTCTGAGGTCCCTGGGAGTTGAAAGCTTCGAGGCCGACCTCGACGTGGAGGAACAGCTGGGGGCAGACTCGTAGCTCATTCCACCAGAAGGAGTAATCTCACTTGATAGGACAACTCTCGGGAGGCATAGAAGCATCGGGAATTGGTCCGCCATTCCCGAGAATTAATTTCTCACTCCCGGGAATTCCACACTGACCGTGGTAAGTCTTCATCCTCAGTGTCGTTTCAGGCGAAAGTAAGGGCCGTTTTTATATTCGGGATAATAGTAATTCTTTTTAACTATCCCATTATCACTAATGGCTATAACTACCCAAAGTCTGTGCTTACACATTAAGAAATCACGCAGCGGCTGTGTTTTGGTCCCTTCCCAAATCTCCTCTTTTCAGTCTAAACTCTTTGTAAGTTAACCCACCTGTTGCAGGTGCACTTACTGTTCACTCTAGTTTTGTAGTTTATTGTGTGGTACAGATAGCCTCACAGCTAGTCAGCCACCATAAGATGAATTAGTAGGCCATACGTGATGTGACTTCTTCGTAAACATTAACACATCCTGAAAGAATGACAAATTGCCGGCTTGTTCATAGATGCTGAGCTGCAGTCCTCCCAGGCAATGTATGACTCTTTCAACTTCACACTTAAATGATATGCAACGAACAAATATGTAATTATGAAAGGTGGGGGCTTTCGTCAATCTATGTATAACCTTTTTTTTTCATTAAAACGAAGCAAAAATATAAGTTTCATGCTGTACGACACTGCCGAATCTATTGGCACCCGCATGGCAATGAGGTTGCAGCTCAGATTTAATCACATTTAGTTTCGTGTTATTATATAATCATTATTATAATTATGATGATTATTATCATCATCCTCTAATTTGCAGAGGTTATGGAAAGTGACGTGAATGTTAAATATCTAGAATATTTTCCATTTTCAATATTTTATCTTTGATTATCTTCGTTATCGTATTGTGTGAAGCCTGCTTCCTGTAACACAACCAGTCGGTTCTACTGCATTTTCCTATGCCTAATGTTCCTTATCAAAGGATTTTACCCAAACCCATATAAAGTTATGGCAAGTTCGAAACATTGGTCGTTCACAGCACTGCCTCTTAATATATTATAGATGAAGCAGCCCGAAATCGGGCTATCAAAAATTGCCTTAGCCGTCGGTATTTCACGACGTCCAGGCGGGGTATTGGTTAAAGTTTTCAACTAGCAATAATCGCACCTCGGTTTTACCTCATTGGTTACGATACTGCCACTGCGCAAAGCTAAAAAATATGACATGGTCTATCACCCAACCGAATGTTACTGAGGACTCGAGTCATGCGACTGTGAAGCATAATGATTTTTGGATGTATTCAAAATGTCTGAACAATGTGTAATTTATTTTTTCTCCGTTGTGTATAAGGATACAAGTTGGCTTTGATTAAAATTTCCGAGCTTCTTAATTGGACAAAGTATATTTTTACCATTTGATGAGGAACATTTGCCGTTGAAAAAAATCGTATAAGCCAAACTGCGATATTCATTTAGAAACACACACACACACACACACACACACACACACACACACACACACACACACACACACACACACACACACACACACACACACACACGCACACACACATATTAATGACGGCGTAGCCAGGCAGGATTGATACGGATCCTACGCCTGTAACTGACACTAACACTAGCAAGCGTTTAATTTTCTCTGTTTCTTACGCTCTCTCATTATGAATATAAATACAAAATATTTTTTTCTTCTAGATGTTAGATACTTAAAACGTACATTTACATACAATTCAAGTACAAATATATTTGTATTTGATCCACTTCTGTTGTTGACGAAGCACTTGTGGAAATAAATATGTAACCAACATATAAGGTCTTTTCGTAGAGTTCAGGAAACTCAACGCGTTGTATTTTTCTCTACACTACCAATCAGACGTCATTGTTCTTAAAGATTCTGATTGATTGGTGATTGTGCTGCCAGGCGTATGAGAGAATATGAGAAAAAAGACTATCGGCAAGGAGACATAAAACAAGGGCTAGATTCCTAGAGTGGATGTGCGGAGTTGATGTCTCCAACACAAAATTATATCATATTTAGATAACTTACAAAATCAACTTTTAATTTTCTGTAATTCTCTTTAGTAGCGCAACGAAAGTCCTAACGTGTTGGATTTTCTTCAACACTAGACTTAGGTAATAATTTTTAGTAAGTACTCCGTCTTGTCTTTCAGAATGAGTGGGAAAAATAACACTAAAGAATGAATAATTACTATTTTTTCTGTGATTGCTGCTTAAACAAGAGATATGTTACGATCTAGGAAAATGGAATAGAACAAAAAAACTGCATATTCTATATCTTGAATAATTACATGTTATATTTCTTTCACAATCATTACCCTATGATAATGAAGTGTAATAACTGCTCTTGCTTACAATACATTTAAAGACTTAATGTCAAATGTTACAGATGATACTGTAGTGCTCATTAGATTTGTTATTAATTTTGAAGTCCAGTGCATATGAACTACATGAAGTAATCTCTGTGCATTTCTTATCACCATCAACTTCTCTCGCTCTATCCCTCCATCCATCCAGCGTCTCTGGAAAAAAAAATGAAAAATGCAACCCCTCAGATGCATTTTCTGCGCATCTGAAGGCAGTGTTTTTGAATGGTGCGTAAAAGTAATAGATTTTTTCTTTATTATCCTGCTAGGCCGACAGACGGCGGACTTTCGCCGGATGCCGGCTACTTCTGAACATTCTGTTACAGGTCTAAGACCCGTATCATTCCTGCCTGGCTACCCCGTTATATATATATATATATATATATATATATATATATATATATATATATATATATATATATATATATATATATATATATATATATATATATATATATATATATATATATGCGTGTGTGTATGGGCGCGCGCGCGCGTGTGTATTTACTTATTTATTTTTCTAAATGCATATCGTAGTTTGGTTTATACTTATGGAATGAAATTTTAATACCATCTGATTCATACCCTTATACACAACGGAGAAAAATGAAATTACACATTTGTTAAAATAATTTATGTATATCCAAAAATAATTTCGCTTCATAATCGCATGACTCAAGTCCTCAGTAACCGTCGGTTGGGTGAGAGAGCATGTACTTTTTGTTAGCTTTGCGCAGTGGCAGTATCGTAACCAATGAGGTAAAACCGAGGTGCGATTATTGCTAGTTGAAAACTTTAACCAATACCCCGCCTGGACGTCGTGAAATACCGACGGCTAAGGCAATTTTTGATAGCCCGATCTTGGGCTGCATGAAACTATATATAAATATAAAAGAGCGGTAGTGAAATGATTGGAGCGAATTTAAAGTTTCGAGTTTCTGAATCGGACAAAGCATATTTTTATCATTTCATGAGAAACAGTTGTGAAAATGAATAGAATGGACTGAATGTGTCCCTCAAGGTTTCATGTAATAAAATAATAGATTAAAGAAAAATAATCAACTGCGAAGTTACCAATTTGTAAATACTTCAATGGGGTCACTTTCATCCATAACCATTGGTAACTTCGCAGTTGATTATTATCAGAGGATAATTATACTCAATAATCAGAACAACTAAGATAATAAACCAATAGGTGACTCCGCCCTTTCTAAACGTTAACAGCCAACAACAATAAGGGGCCAACTGTGACTACGAACTTCGTTGCACGAAACATTTCTTTTCATGAAACCTTACTTAACGTATAGAAAGGGCGGAGTTCTGATTCCGATTAAGAAGCTCGGAACTTTTAATTCCCTCCAATCATTTCTCTCTCGCATTTATTTTAAACGTATTGCCTTAAGCAGCCCGAAATCGGGCTATCAAAAATTGCCTTAGCCGTCGGTATTTCACGACGTCCAGGCGGGGTATTGGTTAAAGTTTTCAACTAGCAATAATCGCACCTCGGTTTTACCTCATTGGTTACGATACTGCCACTGCGCAAAGCTAACAAGAAATACATGCTCTCTCACCCAACCGACGGTTACTGAGGTCTTGAGTTATGCGATTGTGAAGCAAAATATTTTTTGGGTGTACAAACAACAGGCTTTATCTGCAATTTTTTATTTTTTGTTGCTAATAAATTTCAAGGAATTTCAAGTCTTACTTCCGCCTACACAGGCGCGCCAACTTGTCCATTCAGCTCGTCAACAAGCATACACGACTCCTCGCAGAATAGGGAAAAATGCCAAAGATTTCGTGCATTTTATTTTATAATTTAATTTGGCTATATACGGAGTATTTAAAAGTTATTTCATAATTAAATACTTGCGAATTTAGTACAAGACTATGCAGAAAGGTATAACGTTTAGTTTGAAGTTCAAAATAGTCTATTAAACGTAATGCAGTTGATACCAAAGGTTGCATTTATAAATGAGTGATAGAAAATTGTTTGGATTTCTTTATTTGATAATGAGAAACAAGGTTTTACTTGAGTAATAAATATACATGTGTTTTGAGATTTATCTAAACGTAGATAGATATTTAAACACTGTCGCAGCAAAGAGTCAAGCTAGAGCAAAACATTCGAATTTGTATACATTTGATAGGCACCAAGTGATCCTTCGAAAATAGCTCTACAAATACTAAAATGTTACCGTTTACTTTCGTTTTCTATGTGGATAATGACTATCGCAATAATTATAGTAATAATGATAATAGTTCTAAAACATAATAGTAACAACACTATAGATAATCATTATCTTTATTACTATCATTGTCATTATTACCATTTCCATATTATTATCATTGTTTTCACTAAAACTACAATCTGACTAGTATAAAAAAAAAAAAAAAAAATCTAGAACCAGGTTGCATCCTCAAACCCATCGGGTATCAAGAGATTCCTATCGATATCTACTAAAGAAATATAGAAGAAATAAGGCTTTATCTTTAGCGCCAAACTGTTGCAATTATTTCCAGTGGGCGGAGCATAACATAAATAGTATGAATATATGGTAATCGAGATTTGAAATATCTTTAAATACGGCAGCAAAAACAAATAAATCAATCAATCAAAAAATTGCAATCGTTTGACCTAATTGATTTTCGCCTGCCTGAGAAAGCCGATGTTCCGGGCTCTGATTTGAATAAATTCCAAGTATTTGGTGCTGCAGATAAAGCCTATTGTAATTATTATTTTTCGTCATTATCATTATTATCACTATTGTATTAGCATTTATTCTAATGATCAACTTCACCATTATATAAACCATAGCCTTAACAATAATGATATAGCAAGGTAGTGATGTGGAATACAATCAAATGTAAATGCAGTAAAATAGTTGTATTTAGGATAAGTTATACCCCATCTAGCATGTGATGTGGTATTGTGTGTAAGCTGTTCAATTGTCAATTACCATACAATCACATTTCCCATACATATGAAGAAACCGATGTTCCATCAGACAGATAGTTTTGTTCAAACTGGAGACATCAACGCCGCATGTCTCCTGGCCTGGTCTGTCACGTTTATGGTTAGCAATCAAATCGAACAAAAATGTAGAAAAATATAGAAATTGTAGGGGCTTGCTTTTAGCTATAACCGGACCTATGTTGGTGTAATTTACTCTAAAGAATTAAGGAATTGTGGCCAGTGTGTGTGTGTGGGAGGGGAGGAGTTGTTTAGCTGTAGTCCCCCCCAGGCTCTTATGCCAGGTTTATGACTGGATCAACTTCAAATTAAAATAAGAGGCAACGAATGTGTTATTTCCAATATAAGTAACTGAATTATTAAATGTTTAATGAAAACGGGTATAAGCATATGTGTTATGCTGTACGATACAGTAGATTCCATTGGTGCTACATCTGGCAACGAAGCACATAGCCCCTTATTACTTAGAAAGGGCGGAGTCACGCATTGGTGATCATTTTAGTTATGTCGAATATTATATGTATAATTACCCTTTGATAAACAATGGCAATGGTGAGTAGAGTGAACTCAGTGAGGTATTTATGAAATGGTAACTTTTCGTTGTTGGCAATAAATATTTTATTTATTTTCCTGTACACTATATCATACTGTGTGAAACCTGCAGGGACATCTAATCCATTCTATTTTCCCACGACAATATTTCTCACCAAACGGAAGAAGAATTGGAATACATTCGGATTTTCTAATTGTCTCCGTTCAATTCGTTCTATCGGTAGTTTAATGTGCACGGTGTTTCGCAGCCCGAAATCAGGCTATCAAAAATTGCCTTAGCCGTCGGTATTTCACGACGTCCAGGCGGGGTATTGGTTAAAGTTTTCAACTAGCAATAATCGCACCTCGGTTTTACCTCATTGGTTACGATACTGCCACTGCGCAAAGCTAAATATAGGTACATGGTCTCTCACCCAACCGACTGTTACTGAGGACTTGAAGTGATACGACTGTGTAGCAAAATATTTTTTGAGTATTGTACACAGTGTATATATAATAAGTTTTATCTGCAGTTCTTTAAATTTCTTGCTGATGAATTTCAAGTAACTTCAAGTTTAATTAAGCTCCGCTTACACAGGCGTGCCAACTTGTCCATTCAGCTCGTCAACACGCATGCACGACCTATCGCTGAATAGGGTAAATGCCAAATATTTCGTGCATTTATTTTGTGATTCTCCTTTTGGTTATGTAAGGAGTATTTTAAAGATATTTCTTAATGAAATGCATGTGACGTTGGTATATGATTATGCAGAAAGATATAACGTTTACTTTTAAATTCAAAAGAGTCATTATAATGGTCAACATAACCATGATATGAATTATAACAACAATGATATAGCATGGTAAAAATGTGGCATTCAATTATATGTAAATGCATTAAACTAGTTGTATTTAGGACGTTACAACCCATAATTTTAGTATCAGGTATAAGCCGTTCAAATATCAATTACCCTATAATCATATTTCCTATACATATAAATGTAAATGCAGTAAAATAGTTGTATTTAGGATACATATATATATATATATATATATATATATATATATATATATATATATATATATATGTATATATATATGTATATATATATATAATATATATATATATATATATATATATATATATATATATATATATATATATATATATATATATATATATATAATATTTATATATATATTTATATATATATATCTATATATATATATATATATATATATATATATGTGTAAACATATAAAATGTGTATATACATATGTGTATATATACACATATGTATGTATATATAAATACTTATGTGTGTATATACATATATGTATGTATATATATATATATATATATATATATATATATATATATATATATATATATATATATATATATATATATATATATATATATATATATATATATATATATATATATATATATATATATATGTATGTATGTATGTATATGTATGTATACATATAATGTATATATAATGTATTTGTATACATATGCATATACATATACATGTGCGTGTGTGTACATGTATATATTATATATGTGCGTGTTTGTATATTTATGTATGCATTTATGTATGCATGTAGGACGGGAAAGCCAGGCAGGAATGATACACGCCTGAGACCTGTAACTAACGGTAGCGTTGTAATTCTCGTATTCACTATAGATATAGATACAAAATATTTTCTTATAGGTGCTAGAATACAAAAAACTCGTACATTCAAATACAATTCAAATACAATGATACTTGTATTTGATCCACTTTTGCTGCTGACTACGCACTTGTGAAAACATCTATGTGTAACTAACATTTAATAAAACATAATAAAATCACAGTGGATATGTTATGCTATACCACCACAAGCTATTCACCCACTAAACCTTTAAGAGTTTTCTGTTGCCGATGTCGTTTGAAATTAGAAATTGCTCCTTTAAGTTGTGAAAATATCTAAATATAATAAAATTCTTTGCTAGAGACATCAACGCCTCACGTTGACATGTGAATCTAACAGAATTGTAGGAAAATAGCAATTGTAGAAGCTTGTTTTTAGCTATAACCGGATATATATTAGTGTAATTTGATTTATTACTGAATCAACTTGAAACTAAAATAATAGGCAACGAATGTGTTATTTTCAGTATATATAACGGAATATTTGTTTAATGTTATATGAAAACGGGTATAAGCATATGTTTTATGCTGTACGATACTGTAGATTCTATTGGCGCTACATCTGGCAACGAAGCACAGTCACAGTTGGTCCCTTGTTATTTTGTTGTTTCTCTTTAGAAAGGGCAGTCACGAATTGGTAATTATTTTAGTTATTTTGAGCATCTCATGTATAATTACCCTCTG
>NC_091591.1:14206212-14211212 GCF_042767895.1 Penaeus vannamei | reverse complement strand
ACAAATATTATGCTGGGACAGGGTATTATGCTTTTTTCAGATATTTATTTCTCATACATATACTTTCCATGCAATTCTGATAAATTTTGCCCAGAACTGAAAGAGAAGCTAACAGACTATTCTTACCTAGGAGCCTATGAAAATATGCAGTATATTTCATTATGTTAACTTTCAAGGCTAACAAAAAAAAACCCTCCTGCAGAAATATTTGGAAATTGTAACAGTAGTTAAAATGAAAAATACACAGTAACAAATCTGATCTGTTTGACTCATGACATATCAAGTACACAATATATCCACTGCTACCAGATGCAATCACTTTCCAAAAGAACTCGTTTTTAAATTTACATGCAACACAGTTTCAGTTCAGATTTGTTCCACTGTATTCTATAAAATACACTCAAAGGAACAACTTATCATCTCAATTCCTCACTTTTTTCTCTCGTAGACACACACACAAACACAAATAACATGGACAGTGCCACATGCTAAGACATAAATGATGATAATGATAAAAATAAAATTCATAAGGCATGTCAGTATCAATTAGTGAAAATGACAACTCCTCTTCACTTGAAAATCATGCACAATTACATGACACAAAAATAAAGATATGTACACACCTGTACGTAAAAGTGAGTGAGTGAGTGCGAGTGAATGTGTGTGCATGTTTGTGTTCATGTGCAATGCACACTTGTCACCCCCTCCCTTCATTCCTCGTTTGACGGTCTGTCTACACTCACTCATTCAGTCACTCACTCACACTAGAGTTATGAGATTAACGAAACAGTACATAAGGTATTTAACCTGAGGAAATTAAACTTTTGTGTAGATTGGATAAATGAAGTGCAAATGATGGAGGCCCTAATATATTTACAAAACAACATGCAACTTACAAAGCTTTATTATTTGGTATCAATAATTTCTACAGGTCACTACATTTTTTTAGGCTTTTTAAAGGGGAATATTAGTTGATAAATTCAGAATATCAACTGCAATAATTTCTAAAATATACAGGAATTAATTGACAAAAGTATATTTTCAATTTGGGTAATAGTTGAAAAGAAATGACTGACCATTTTATTCACACTACAATATTATGACAAACTCAGCAATCATACAACTGATAAGAGAAAGGGGAAAAATTAAGACATGCCTATTTAGAAGTACTTTCATAATCCTCTAAAAGTACTTGGGTTATTCAAAGACTGGATTCCTTCTCTTCCCAAAATTCTTAAAATGCTGTATTAATAATCACAACTTTGTACATTCAGGAAGAAGTCACACAAGTGTCTATGGACAACTTCCGTCTAGTGGTGAAATGGCTGCATTTTAAGTACACTACATGAACAACTAAAACTAAGAGCTGAAGCTTAATCCATTGAGCCTCTGCATGGGGTTCAATATATTTACATGACATCAACTGAGGGTGGGGGAGAGATGGGGAACAGGCAGGGGGGGAGGGAGGTATAGGCAATGGGAGTCAGAGTTATGATAAGAAGAGGGAAAACAATTTTTTTTTCATTTTCTTTTTTTTTCTAACTTCCATTTCTTTACACGATTAAAAAAAAAATCTCTTTCACCATCAACAACAAATGTGAACAGATATTTAGGAGGTTTCTGAACAAGCTGGGCATTACGATCACCGGAATCACCACTAGGAACTAGGAAGGTGCATTACCTTTTCCTTCATCTCCCTCTCTTTGTCTGCCTCAAGCTTTTCAATTTGTCTCTGCAGTTTTGCAACCTGTTCCATCAAGACTGATTTCTCTTCCTTCAATCTCGCTATCACATGATCGTTGGAACAACTAGCAGCTGCCTCTTGCTGTGAGTGAATTAAGGCCCCAAATGATGATATATCACTTTCCTCAGAATGTAAAGTAAATTGCACATATTGACTTGAATGCTCTAATTTATCTACATTGCCTTCTGAAAATTCATAGCGTAAATGTGACGTTTCTTTCTGAATAGCTAAGGTGTTCGTCTTCATGGTGTGGCTCATATGCAGGCTGTTATCTAATGATTCCAATGGCGTCCCGACATACAGGGAAGATGTTAGAATATCTGTTGCTGAAGGTCGCTTCTTTGGGTCTAGTTCGGTAAGCTTCAATATCCAGGGAGCCTGAAAAGGAGGATTATAAAAATATAATAACAATAATAATAAAAAATAAATAAAAATAAAAATAGATGATACCATACTTCATTCTGATGATTCAAGATGATGATAATGGTGGCAATCAATCAATATGAAAAAGGTAATAATGAAGATTATTAATGCAAATTTATGTAATAGTAAAAGTAAATTTTAAATAATGACAAACTATATCTGACTTGAAATATGGGAAGTACTAAAGCCACCGGAGTAACAACCTTGTATATAACTGCATATTATCTCTTTCTTAATATAATTTCCAGAAATAAGAGGAAATGCTGTTTTTGACTCAATAAAACCAAATTCTATCTTTTACACAGAATGTAACACTTCTATTTAATTTAAATAGATTTTCATTTATATAAATAGGATACTATAGCTTCAATCAAGTAACATAAATATCTCTGAACATGAAAGATGGAGCAATGCACTGCTGCATTGATATGGATAAACAATAATTCAGCAATTCAAATTACAAGTCAGATGTACTGAGGAATGGCCTAGGTTCGAGTCCTGATCAGAAGGAGTCGTTATTTTTCCACATCAATGTGTCACTGCATTATTCTATCTTTCATAAATGTACAGCAATGCATCCAACTTTGGATTTGAATTGCTAAATAAATTACCACTGAGTGCCCACGGGAAATGTGGGTAAAACTTCTCTATCATTACTCTAGTATGAGTAGATACGTAATGTCTATGGAACTACTTAACACCTAGTTGAACACTCCTTTTAGTGGGTCATGTAATATGGTTCGTTTAGCACTGGTCTCCCAGTTTCATACCTGAAGTAGCCCAGTTTTGAGATCTGGGCAGGGAGGGTCATTATTTATCTCTAAATATGCAAAAACATTATAACCATGTTTTGGTTATGTGCTACAGAGAGCTATCACATCACTTTGTTATGTGGCGTGTGTGACATCAGTTGAGTCTGAAATAGGCCCTGGAGTTAAGCCCATTCAGTCCTGTACATTCTCCAGAGTGGAGCAAAAGCACACCCCAAAGTCTCCTGAAGGCATTGGGTTAATGATTATAGGCAGCCTGATTTTATTCACTTTGCTCCAAGTACATTTCCCACAATTCCAAGTTCACCACTAAGCATTGCTAATGGGAGTGTCAATTTCAATTCTTGTATTCAAAACATATTACTATCAGTAAAGGAAATATGTTTACAAGATAGACAAGTTAAATTCAGTGTTTCATACATTAGTAACACTGAGTACTTAAGAGGACTGTGCATTTATTGGCTTTAACTAGGGAGTGCTAATTTCTGAGTGATTCCTATACTGCCAAAATTTTAAAAATTACTTCATTTGGTCTGATTAATTTTCCTTGATTCAACCCTAGTCACGGGATATCCATTATCCCTGTGACTAAAATTGGGAAAAGTAACTAAACAGCAACAATCAGTAACAAGGCCACCTCAAATACTAATAATGATGAAAAAATAGGAATGAATAAATAAATGAATAATTAAATAAATACGTACTATGTCCGGCCAGTGCAAGAGGATTTCCTTGTCCAAGACCCTTTTCGTCTTGAGGGCTTCTATTGCGTGGATTCTTTCTGACATTGTTGAAAAAGACTGGAACAGTTCTAGAAGAATGATGCCCAAGTTGTGCAAGTCACTCTGGAAAAAAATATATTTAGTAACTCACTCTCTCCCTCATTGGCACTCTGTCACTGTCTGTGTTTCAAACTGTGGTTTTTCATGAGTTCACACTTCATTCCATATATCTAACAGAAACATTTAACAACCTTTAGTATTTGATTAAAATGATGATGGAATGAAATTTTACTCCAAAAAAGAAAAGAAAAGAAGAAGAAAAAAACTATTGGTGTTTGCATTACCTCAACTCCATAGCTTCCTCCTACTTTCAATTCTGGCGCTGCATATATAGGAGTACCAACACCACTAGTATAAGGAGCATGTTCCGAGATAGGTGTAAGGGATGATTCAGTGGGTATTAAACTTGTCGACTCATCATATATAACATTTTCGGGTAATTGTCGTGCCAAACCAAAGTCTCCAAGCTGAAGGGTTCTCCCATCTTGTGAGAAAAATATATTTGCCGGCTGGAAGAAAGGTAGACTCAGCATTATTTTTCAAAATATACTAATTGTCTAACCATTTCTATGCATTTACGTTTTTTCTATCTTGTATATATATATATACATACAAAAACATTATTGTGTCTGAGTGCGTGTTTGTGTGAGTGTGTGTGTGTGTGTGTGTGTGTGTGTGTGTGTGTGTGTGTGTGTGTGTGTGTGTGTGTGTGTGTGTGTGTGTGTGTGTGTGTGTGTGTGTGTGTGCGCTTGCGTGTGTGCGCTTGCATGTGCGCGTGTGTGCGCGTGTGTGTGTGCACGTGAGCGTGTGTGTGCGCGTGGGTGTGTGTGCGCGTGGGTGTGTGTGCGCATGGGTGTGTGTGCGTGCGTGTGTGTGCGTGCGTGCGTGCGTGTGTGTGCATGTGGGTGTGGGTGTGTGCGTGGGTATGTGTGTGTGTGGGTGTGTGCATGCGGGTGTGGGTGTGTGCGTGGGTATGTGTGTGTGTGTGGGTATATGTGTGTGTGTGGGTATATGTGTGTGTGTGGGTGTGTGCGTGCGGGTGTGGGTGTGTGCGTGCGGGTGTGGGTGTGTGCGTGCGGGTGTGGGTGTGTGCATGGGTGTGGGTATATGTGTTAGTGTGGATATATGTGTGGGTGTGGGTATATGTGTGGGTGGGTATACGTGTGGGTGTGGGTATATGTGTGGGTGTGGGTATATGTGTTAGTGTGGATATATGTGTGGGTGGGTATATGTGTGGGTGTGGGTATATGTGTGGGTGAGTGCATGTGTGGGTGAGCAGGT
>NC_091591.1:14196212-14203712 GCF_042767895.1 Penaeus vannamei | reverse complement strand
TTTTTTTCTTTGGTTGTAGCTGTCTCTTTCTGGTTCTGGTAGATATGCCATTCCTGACATAAAACTATAAGGATAAAAAATAATATAATAATAATAATATTAATAACGATAAATAACAATGCAATGACATAACAATAACACGAATATACAATGAAGTAACAATAATCAAATAACAAAAGAAATGAAAACAATGGCAATAGAAGAAACAATGATTATGATGCAAAAAATTCCTTTATTAAAGTAGAGGCATGGCAAGACAGATTCCCCCAAAATAAAATCAAAGAACTGCAAATAACTATCATCACTATCTTCCAAGTTATCACCAAACAGTAAATTCATCACTAATACCTTATATACGCCATTTTTACTTACAAAAAAGTTAAGAGCATAGAGCAGGAAGTATACAACACAGAACAAACCTCATTGAAATAATCTTGACTGCATAGAGGCGCCCATCCAGCTTATGCCTGACCTTGGTGACAAGTCCAAAACCCCCCTTGCCCAGAACAGAAAGTTCTTCAAACTCTCGGCTGTATCTGTCGTCCAGGAGCCGGTGGGTTTGGCTTGTCAGAGCAAGCTGGGTCAGGGGACTGATGAGAGGGTGAGAGGAGGGTTGACTGTGAGTGTCAAAGCGGATACTTATGATATTATCAACATTTCACATAAGCACATATCACAAAATGAATAAGTTCCTGAACTTCTTTTCCACTTACCTTGGAAGGGGAAAGTGGGTGCCCTGTGAGATAATTTGGCTCTGAGCTTGTTCAAAGAGGACCTCAAATTTCCCAAGAAGACTAGATCGGAAATCCTGCAGCAGCGGGACAGAGTGCAGCGGCAGGTAGAGTGTCGAATTGCACTGCTCAATTACTTTGCTAATAGCTATCCCAAATGGAGAAGATCAGTAAAGGGAAAGATTAACTATTATTATTCCAAATATATCATCTTATTTACCATATATTACACAAAAATGGTTAGTCAATTGGAACAAAAATCTAGTGGTACAGTCCCCTCAATTTTCAAGATTATCACTCAACATTGCCAATGTGCTAACTATCAGTTATTTCATATAACTGAAAAAAGTCCCCTGCTCATTGGCATTTATTTCAGATATCAGAGCTGAAAGTGGCAGTACACTTTCTGGCAATAGAGTGGTAAACTTGGAAGTGGATTGGATTGTACATATACATAGGGAATCACCCATTTACATGTACATTATATTGTCATTAAAAAATAAACAAAAAATAATAATACACACAAATAGTACATCTTGATATACTATTTGTGTACAAAAAACAGAAAATAAGTACATGATTAATGCTTACTACAAATAAAACAATTAAATGAAAACTAACCTCTAAAGAGAAATTCCCTCCGTGTAGGATTGGCCTCACGTTCCCGGCACAGCAGGTGCACCAGAATCTCAATTACTGTGCTATTGTTAACTATGTTCTCTTGGTCACTGGTAGCAGGTACCTCAACTGCTCTATCCACACCCAAACCTAAATGGTGAGTCAAGGATATTACATAACTATCAAACTGAAAACTGACATCAATAACACCTACAAATTTAACTTGATATCTAGTATCACATTTTAACTCTATAACACCTCGACTCCATTATCAAAACTTTAGACCACAACTGAAAAACAGGCATTATGGATACAAAAAAGAAAACTTAAAATGGGAGTCAATCTACCATGACAGTAGAAAAATTTATTATAACAGACTCCAGTTACTTATCATGGGCAAAATTTAGCATGTATTAATTTCCTTTTCTCTCCTGATAACATTAAAAAAGGATTTGTCATTGTCATCCCAACTGTCTGCAACTACTACTCCTGAATTAACATAGTTAAAGCAATTCAATTCCAAAGCCAAAGTTTCTTCAAATTGCAATATGAAATAAAATAAATGGAAAAAAGCACTGAAATTTTTCTTTCTTTTCGGCAGTGAAAGATGGTAAATCAATCTCATCAACTGCATAGCAAGGGGTACAGCAAATTATATGAATCATTTTAGTAAAGTCAACCAAAGTGATGAAATGAATGAGACTTATCATATGTTGTCCAAACTCTCAGAGCTTCTCACTGAAAGAAGTCAAGGTTGACTAATAAAATTGCAATATTCAAACAATGCTATAGCAGCTGGGTGCAGCATTCTGCTGCATATTTTGACGATGATTTTGAAAATGTAAAATAAGTTAATTCAGGAGAAGTAATCTTTGGTAGAGGAGGTACAGCTTGAAACCAGAATAAATATTAAAGAAACTGAGAATATCACCTGAAGGTTGGGATGACAGGAATGATACACCAGAAGTGTATTACAGAAAATTGAATATTATGAAAAAAAAATAAAATAAAATAAATAACAAATAAAAAAATGAAAATTAAATAAAAAATAAATACATAGAATATTACATATTATTATTACTGCATAGAGGTGTAGACAATCTAGAAAAAGATGAAATGAAGTCTGCAAGGAAAACTGTTACCATCTTGATTCTGCATCAGAGGATAAATATAGACATTAAAAAATGTCAGAAAAGCAAAAACTGCTTGTGCAAAGGGGAGAAAAAATGGAGTCGTGACACCATACATGTTTGTGTGGGCTGGGCCTATAAGCCAGACACCCGTAAGAGTCACCACTCAAGGCTAATGCCCAGATTTTGTGTGAAGCACCTCAAGCCAATGGGTTGACTGTGATCAGACCGAGACATCAATGGCACCATGTACTAGTCCCTGGAGTGATGGCAATTCTCTGCATGGCATGACATGAATGCCACCTCTATGGTAATGTATCAAACAGTATTTCATAATAGTACATTTAACCATTGTAAGAAAATACCAGAAATGTTTTTTAAATTGGGAAAAAATAATAGTATGGGAAAATACTGGACCCTTCCCATTTTGACCTGTTCCTATTGCAATCACATGCTAAATACAAAAATTATATAGATTAATACAGCCTACTGTGGATAAGAAAAACAGTATTAAGTACTTCTGAGTGAAATTTATTGGGGCACCTCAATTAATCTTGAAATAAAGAAGCAAGATTCCTGGGTAGTCACTCAATTATAGTAAACCATCTTTAACCATACACCCAACTTTACCTTCATCATTACCATGGCCCTTGGCTTCTTTCCTCGTCCTTATGGCTTCTTTTTCTGTTTTATCAGAGCCTTCGAAATCCACTTCTTCCAAGGGATGAAGTTCAACAGTCATGTCACCAACATCTGAATCAGTGTAGTTGAATGCTTGTCTCACCGCCTCACGCCCGTCATTCTGCCTCCTTAGGACACAAGGTGAGAGTGACTGTTGGTTTCTTAGGAGTTTGGTATGATACTTTTCATCAATAACTGTTTTAACTTTTTGTAAAAGTAAAAGGGCCTCTTCTTGTGTGTCAAATATACTGCTTTCCAACCTTTCTTTGCAGTTGGCCAACATTGCTAAAATGTCAGCAATATCCTCAGTTGAAAGTTCTTTGGATGGGGGAGCTTCAGTCTTTGCATCATCTTTGCTGACATGCTTGTCTTCCCTCATCACCTCTATGGTTTGCTCCTTATCCTGGTCCATGAATGCTGGGATATCTGCCTCATATACTGCTGCTTCTACTGGGGTTTCTTGTATTGCTAACTCTGCTTTTTGCTGATGGAGAAGTGGCCATCCGTGCCTGATAGCAGCAGTAATAATCTTGTTCCATACACCACCGAGAAGGTCCATGGCCTGCTTGATCTTGAAGTTTTGGCAGAGCAACATCACCATTTGTGTGGCAGATGTATCTGACAACTCTTGAAAATTTTGCAGCCCCACTGCATCGGGTGGATCTGCTTCACCCAAGAGTGAACATTTATTGAAATTACTTTGGTCGATTGAAAATGACTAAAAACAGAAATCATAAGATAATTTACTTATGAGTGAATTAATAATAGTGGCAAATATGAATAACACACATTAACCCTTATAATCCAGACAACATGACCATCACATTGTGAAAAAATTTGGATTTAGGGGAACGTGACATGAACATGTCATCACAGAAAAAATTGGCTGAGGGCCTGGGAGAAAGGAATGACTTGCCACAACTGCACAAAGCTTTTCAAGTGTGATTAGACAGTGAGCATTTAGGAGGGGGCTCTTACATTATTCCCATCGATAAATGATTATGGAATGTACACCCAACAACAAAAGCGATGTCACCTCATTAGACCTGGGCTTGGAGAGATCTTCTTGCCCTGAAAGGTGGCCCACGTTCAAACAACCTGGACATAGTTAGGAAAGGGGGGGAGGGAGAAAGGGGGTGATTTAGATTAACTAGGCAAAGCAAGGGGTGATTTAGATTAGCTAGGCAAAGCAAGGAGTGAGTGTTCGGCTATGTTTCAGTCCCATCTTATCGAGGCTAGTGTCTGCACCCCCCCCCCCTCTTTCTTTCTTTCTTTCTTTCTTTCTTTCTCTCTCATACACACACATACACACTGTGAGTAATATTTGTGGGTGTGAATGATGTATCGTCTCAAATAGCATCTCTTAAGCTAACAAACATTAATAAATGGCTTTAGCCACAAAACTTCAAAGGTGATGGGGTGTAAAGGTATAGGTATCGATTCCCTTGTTTTTCTTTTATTTTGTTTGGGTGTCTCCTATGAACGACAACCTCCAGTCATATTCGTGAATCGCAAAGCATGGTTTGGTTGGGGTCAACTTGAGTGTGATGGGCCACTTGGCTCCACCCCTCACAATCATATATTTATAAAAAGTATTAATGTCTATCATATCAGCATTAAGTTTGAGATACAAATTGATTTAAAGTGCATCTTCAGTCAACCTAATTTATTATATCATTTCCAAAACTGTTGGTGAAAATGAATGATGTAAAATGAAAATCTGTGAATGTGTGCAGCGGTGCATTAATATAATGATGGTGGGGTATATAGGTTGCAGGTGTTGCGAAACTAATACTATTAACATATCTTTTAGTGTCAAATTATTAATTGACAGTCTTTAGGCCTGGGCAGATTGGGCACTTCCCAGCAAACCCCTTTCCACGCTTGCTGACTCACCCCATGAAGGGCTGAGTCAAGCTTCACTTTACCCAAGGCTAAGGGGGATATTCCCTTAGCCTTGACTATATGCCTTTATATGTCGTTTCAGCAGCCGGTGTCCAACACCTTGTCTGTTTTTCCCCTCCAAACAATTCAAGAAACCCATTGCTTTCAATATCCGTCTTTTACATATTCATTTCATTATTTTTGGTAATGAAATAATTGTAAACATTTGGAAATATAACGGTGTATGAACAAATGTCATATGTTCTTTTCCAAATAACATATCAAAAGTTTACCATTATCTAAATAGCAGATCCAGGTGATATAAGACAGAGAAATGAGAGAGACAGTAGCTGCTTAGGATAATGCAGAGCCATATAATAATATACATCCTTCATATATGTGTGAAGGATATTTCCGTCTGACAAATATTAATATGAATACAGTTCCAACAATGTTTAATTTTCTTTTATAGAAAATATGATAAGGAATTTAAATAAAACCATGTGATTAGATTCCTTGATAATCATTTTTCAAATAATATACGATAATTTATTTCTTAAGGCAGGTTTCCAATATATCAATCAAATTAACAGCTAAACAGGAATAAAAGCGATCCCTCTCTCTCTCTGTTCATGTACATTTCAGTCATTATTACACTTCTTCACCTGATTTCCATACTTTCCCACCTCCTCACATTCAAACTATCCTAATATGCCCTAGTTGTTTGAAGGTGGGCCACCTTTCAGGGCAAGAAGGGCATGATCTCACCGAGCCCAAGCCTGGTGAGGCGTCAACGCTTTTGTTGCTGGCTGTACCATCTGTGAGCCCTGACTAAAAGAGTGACAGCTCCAGGGAGGATGCCATTTCCTTGCTCAGGATCCTATTCCTGCCCACTCTGATCAATAGTGCATGTTGTATTACAGAAAATTGAATAGTATAAGAAAAAGACAAAAAACACATAACAAAATTCTATTTATTGTTATATTTTGACACTGAGTTATGGACTATTCAGAGATGATATGGAGTTTGTACAAGGAAAATAGTCTAATACAATCTAGATACATCCTACCAAATGACAAATATAGATATTGGAAAATGTCCAAAAAAGCTAAAAATATTTATGCAGAAAAAAAAAAGAAAAAAAAAGGGGCAAAGGGAAGGAATGTAGTCTTGTTACCACCCACAAGTGTTTCTGTGCACCTGGCCTACAAGGCATACACCCTTCAGAGTGTCCCCTCATGGAAGTCTAAAGCTGGATTTTAGGCCACGTGCAGGGTGATGCTAAACTTGGAACAGCTATCAACAATATAGGATCATAGTAGGATTTTCTGCTGCAAACCCTAATGAACGTGAACACTGACACTGGGACACCACCATTCAGCTAAAAAGGTATGGGTTTCGATATCGTGTGCATCCAGTCAACAAGCTGCACAACCGTCAGAATGGCTTCTCACAAAAGTCTGATGTTCATATTTGGGCCACATGCGGGCAGTGAATCATCCAGATCCAATAGATAAAATAACATCAAAATTTCATACCAAAAGTCTACAAAAAAGTAAATAATGAAAATTAAAATAAACCCACAAAAATTGAGATTAAAAAAAAACACTTACCAGCTATGGGTGCAAACGAGGATATTGGCTGAATCAGCTGTATGGCCTCACTGCCCCTTAACAGCCCATCCCTCTGCCTACCCTCGCCCAGATGAAGAGGTCGGTCAGGAGGTCGGTTCAGAGGCCGGTCCATTGGTGGATTCCAACGGTCCAAGAAGGACTTCCCAGCCATGCAATCCCTGGTCGCCTTTCTTCTCTCGTCAGACATGACTTGTCGCCTTCGTCCCCAAACCATTGTGCATTACGAGATCTTGACGGGAAATGAGAAAGCAAATGTAGGATATCATTTTTTTTTTTTTTTTTTTTTAATATACAGTTTTAATAATATAAAACCATGAGTTAGAAGCATGAGCAAAGACACTAGGTACAATTGAGGCATTCAGAATAACAGAAAAAATTGACAGGTTCTAAAATAATAATAAGAATGATGATATTAATGTTAAAGATCATAAAATTAATAACAGTAATAATGAATTAATGAATAAACAAATGCTTTCTTGTAATATTATACTGTATCCATAATTCATGGAGTCATAACTTTTTTTTTTTTTTTTTTTTTTTTTTACTAAAGCTCAAACTCTCATAATTGTAGCCCTTTATTATTCTCTTACATTACCTTTAATTTCTCATATAATGTAAATACAGAAACATGCACTTTTGGGTGGTTGCTTTTCATATGATCTATGAAATTCATCAGAACTGATATGTCTCAAAATATATTAAAATATATTAAACTAACTGTTTTATTTTGTATGACTACTGACTGAGACTGTGGCCAGCTAATTATTAAATGAACACACAGAAAAGAGATATTTTAAGTTAATACTCTGCAATATCTGAAAA
>NC_091591.1:14171212-14178712 GCF_042767895.1 Penaeus vannamei | reverse complement strand
ATTAATTGCATTAAATTTACTAATGAACCACTGTGACTATATTCCGACAACTAATTTAGTTGCATCACTTGAGGTGGGTAAGAAGAGGTGGCTATCAGAAGAATAAAGGATTTACTAAAAACTATCAATGACTTTTTTTTGTCTTGTGAGTAAGACAAGTCCGACTTTAATAACAACATGCATAGCTGCATACAAAGTGGCTTCTATCTTTTGATATTATGCCAGACTCAAAGGTCAGGGCAATCAGCTGATTCTGAACACCTGAGAAGCACACACACATTTCTTGTGTCTCCTTGTCCTTTCAAAATCAAAAAGGATCTCAGTTTTCTTACTCTTCTCTCTTTGACCCCACAATATGATTTCATTCTATGCCTAGCTAAACTTATTCCACATTTACATCTATGAAAATATGCATTGGTAAATGTTTAACAGAAAACAGTGCCTTTTAACACTTTTTCCTTGTAATTATAAAAAATGACTAAGAACTGATAGACGGACTAATAAAAATGCAACAATGGTGATCACAGTGGGCTTTGTGCTTTGTGATACAGCACATGCCAACATGCCTAGCATATTCCAGCAGTACAGAGCTTAGATCAATCAGCATGTACAATACTGTATATGTGCATGGTGATTCTTACTATGTAAAGGTCACAAATCACAGGTATCTTATATGCATGATAATTTCATTACTGATACCAATATTTACCCACAAGGGTTCCCCAAAACCCTAGGGTTACTTGAGATCTTTCCCAGGGATCCTCAAGAGAAAGTGATAAAGAGGTTGAGATCATGAAGTACAAGTGGATATTTTGGGGTATTTTCTATCCAAGTTCTATCACATATGTACTACAAAATTGGAAAAATGATTGGGTTTCACTTATCATGTGAGAGTATAATGATTACAGAGATTATACTTGGCAAAAACACTTGGAACAGATAAAATGTTCACTAAGCAGACAGGAACTGTACACGACTGATACTTGTGCAACCAGGTGACTCGCTTGACAGATATAGACACATGCACAGACTTCTGCAATCCATCAGTCTACACCCCCGACCCAACGAAACTGTCCTTCACTCATCCGCATTAAATATTAATTCTTACCCATCATTTGAGAAAGCTTTATAAAACTAAAACAAAACAAAACAAAATATATAATACAAATATATTTTTTTTCTTTTTTAATTTTCAAGAAACATTCAAGGGACAAATTACTTTCTACCTAACCATGTTATCTGAAAAAGTCCTTTTTGTTTATGAAATGGGAATATATATACATATATCAAGACTGTATAAAAATTCTTTATATAAAGGTTCCCTAGGACATCACTACTACTGTCAGGGTTCCATGAAGGTAAAAAGGTAGAGAAAAGCTGCTGCTCACGGTTTTTGGAAGCTTTTGTTTCTAAACAACTGGGACACACATGTATGAGTTAACTGATCCTGATCATCAAAGGATTGAATCAAGAACCCTATCAAACCAAAGTATACATTATAGAGAATAGTTTGCTTCTGCCAAAAGGCATGGAGAATTTTGCAATCTGTGTGGCTAATAGATAATATATCTCTTTTTCTGAACATATAGCAAAGCACAAGAGAGAAATAATAGCCCAAAAAAGGGCTCCGTATGTAACTAATATATACCTTATGAAATCAGTAAGCCTCAACTACTCTTGCATTCAGTAGCTATCCACTTCCATCCATACCTTTCCTACACTTGTCAAATGTAATATAATCTATTAACATCTACTCATTCATTCTCCAGATAGCCTCCTCCTCTTCTACATATAAAAAAAAAAGCCACATAAGCCACCCATAACATATTTTGGCAATCACTTGCAGTTTTTTTTTTTTTAATCACTATATGATGTAAACTAAGTAGTTATCCGATAATAAAATTAATTTTTGTTTCTAAAAACAAATTCCAAGATTTTCAACACTCCATATTGGTAATGCTGTACTCAATAATAACAATAATAAAATCAATAACAACATTAACAATATCTACAGCACATATATCAATATTGATAATAACACAATAACAATAACAATGATAATATTAATAACAATGATAATAATGATTATAATAATAATCATAATAATCATAATAATCATAATAATCATAATAATCATAATAATCATAATAATCATAATAATCATAATAATCATAATAATCATAATAATCATAATAATCATAATAATCATAATAATCATAATAATCATAATAATAATAATAATAATAATAATAATAATAATAATAATAATAATAATAATAATAATAATAATAACAATAATAATAACAATAATAATAATAACAATAATAATAATAATAACAATAACAATAATAATAACAATAACAATAATAATAACAATAACAATAATAATAACAATAACAATAATAATAACAACAACAACAACAACAACAATAACAACAACAATAACAACAACAACAATAATAATAATAAAAATAAAAATAATGATGATAGTGATTGAAAATGATAATGATAATTATAATAATGATGATACTAATACATATAATAATAATATTAATAAAAAATAATAATAACAATAACAATAATAGTAATCATTAGAATCATAGTAATAATAATAATAATAATAATAATAATAATAATAATAATAATAATAACAATAACAATAACAATAACAATAACAAAAACAAAAATGATAACAATAATGATGATAATAATAATAAAAATAACAACAAAAATAATAACAATAACAATAACAATAACAATAACAATAACAATAACAATAACAATAACAATAACAATAACAATAACAATAACAATAACAATAACAATAACAATAACAATAACAATAACAATAACAATAATAATAATAATAATAATAATAATAATAATAATAATAATAATAATAATAATAATAATAATAATAATAATAATAATAATAATAATAATAATAATAATAATATAATAATAATAGCACCTTCAATAATAATTATAGTTAATAATAATAATAATAACAATAATTATAATAGCTAATAATAATAATAACAACAATAATAATAACAATAATTAAATTACTGATAATGATAATTATACTGCTACTACTACTACTACTACTACTACTACTACTACTACTACTACTAATAATAATAATAATAATAATAATAATAATAATATCAATAATGATAATAACAACAATACTGATAACATCAATAACAATAATATCAACATTAAAAACAAAAACAACAACAACAATGATGATAATAATAACAACAACGACAATAATTATAATAATGACAATAATAAAAATAATGATAATAATAATAGTAATAATAATGACAATAAATATAACAAGAGTAACAACAACAATAATAATAATAAATTTAGCTATAACAATGACAGTGACAAAGACAATGACAACAATAGCAATGTTAACAAAAATAATTACAACAACAAAGATGAAGTTGTTATTGAAGTTTAAAGTTGTTGTTGTTGATGATGTTAATTATGATGACAGTAATGTCACCATCACCATTATCATCATAATTAATATTATTAATATTATTATCATTATCATTATTATTATTATCATCATTATTATCATTATCATTATTATTATTATTACTATTATTAATAACATAATCATAATTATAATTATAATAACAATTATCATTATAGTTATCATAATCATCATTATCATCATCCAATATTAATTATTATTATCAATAACAGTAACTGTAATAACTAAAATCATGATATTATCATCATCATCATCATCATCTTTTTATCATCATTATTAATAACAAAAAGAAAAATGGTAATGGTAATAGTGATAATGATGATAATAACAACAACAATAACAATAATAATAATATTACCAATAACAATAATAACAACAATAATAATAATAATAATAACAATAAAAAATAATAACAATAACAATAATAAAAATGACAATAATAATAATAATAACAATAATAATATTCATCATAAGAATAGCAACAACAATAATAATAATAAAAATGATAATGATAATGATAATAATAACAATAATACTTATACTACTATTACTACTACTACTACTACTACTACTACTACTAATAATAATAATAATAATAATAATGATAATAACAACAATAAAAAACAAAAATAAAAATAAAAACAGTAACAGTAACTATAACCATAATCATAATCATAATCATGATCATCATCATAATAATAATAATAATAACAATAATAATGATAATGACAACATCAATAACAATGGTGCTAATAACAAAACCAAAATAATTAATAATAATTAATAATTAATAATAATAATAATAATAATAATAATAATAATAATAATAATAATAATAATAATAATAATAATAATAATAATAATAATAATAATAATAATAATAATAATAACAAAAATAACAAAAATAACAAAAATAACAAAAATAACAAAAATAACAAAAATAACAATAATAACAATAATAACAATAATAAGAGGAATAAATGTAAAATATACATGTAACACCTTCATTATCAATTTATATTCCTGGAGGATCCCTGATATTCAAAACAACGAAAGTTAAAACTGAACTTTATGAGAAATATCCAAAAAGTTTTCACAGATAAACAGTTGCCAAAGTAACCTGCTCAACACTGGTACAAAATTATCAAATAATATTAAAGGATAAATAGCACAAATGTTACATTCTAACAAGTTTTGTATATCATTTCTCAATAAGAATAGTAAACTATTCTCAACTACCCAATACCACTCATTATCAAGTCTTGTGAGAATTATATTTTCAATTTACATAAATCAACTTAAATAATCCTCAAGCTACTTTAATGGAGGTATTTTTTCTACCTTGCAAAGCACATATCTTTGCCTTCACGTAAAACAAAATCACTTAAATAAGTGAGTGATCTCAAGCGCTGCGATGCAAAAATTATCATACTTTTCCAACCTCTACGATAAATTAAATCAAATATTAAAAAATAGAGAGTTTAAAAAGAGAGTTTAAGATATGACTCATCACTGAAACACACACACTACTGTCTTCCACTTTGTCAATTTTTCTTACATCGCTATTACCACAGCAATGGTAATAGTAAGAGACTGGGTCCTCTCACTGGCGCAAAGAGTGGCATTAAGTTCAGGCAAAGCTTGATTACAAAGTTCCGCAAGAACATTGCTTTAGCCTTAAGGACAGGGTAAAATTTATAGATTATCCCTGCTTTTCAACATCCCATAGTTTCACATTGCTACAGAATTTGCTTACAAAATGTTTCAAGAGTTATAATAGTCACTAAATCTTTTTGACAATCTTTTTTTTTTTCACTCTACCATGGCCGGATTAGATTTAAAAATGAAGTGAATTCGGATAGAACACAGCCCATCAAACGGGATAAGAACACCATTCAAAAGTCACTATGGGTGTTTAGGCAATATTCAACATGGTAAGTTCCAGCGCATTACTTATATATAAAAAAAATCATTATCTTCCCATATAACAAAATAGAAGAAAGAACAAGCCACTATCTACTCTACACTGCTCAGATACGCACAAAACTACTCCAAAAACAAAGTCCTCCGAGACGTTTTCTCCTCGGCACTCGCACGGCACTCAATTGTAAAAAAAAAAAAAAATTGTATATTTAACACTTTCTTTCAAGATGTAACCCATAATCACTGCGAACTTCTTTACTGTCTACGGCATTTATTGCAGTTCCTTCCATTTCCCTCATTCTTTTTCTTTTGATTTTTTTTTCCTTATTGACTTTTTTCTTCATTTTCTTCCTTTCCTTCTTTCCCTGTTTCTTGTCTGGGGTTTTAGTGAAAAGAACCAACTAACTGAGGTAATAAAGAATGTGAGGAATAGGAGGAAAAAGAGAATAAGAATTGAAGAGAGGAATAAACCATAGAATGAGAGTAATAAGAAAAAAAAACAAATAAAAGAAAACAAACCAGAGAAAAAAAAACAAATAGAGACAAAACCCAAACCCCCAAAACCCAAACACAATAAAACAAACAAAAAACCAACCTCACCAATAAAAAAAAAAGCAAAAAAAAATATATATATATCACCTCACCCCCTCCCTCACTCCCCAACCCTCCTTCTCTCACACGCATTTCCTCTCATTTCTCTCTTCCCTTCCTCTTCTCGCTCTTCCTCCCCCACTTCCTCTCCGAGCCCGAACGAAGGAGAACCGGGAGAAGGGAGGAGACCTTCCCTAAATCCCCTAAAGAAAGAGGGAGAGGCAACAACACACTCTGCTGAGGTCGAGCTTTACCTTTTAATACAGAACACGGGAAGACATTGAGGGATTTGCGAGAGGAAGATCGGGATGCGCAACGGGGGCTCGCTCTCTCGGTCTCTTGGCTTATCTCCTCTTTCTCGCTTTCCTCTCTGTGTCTTGTGTTATCTCTCTTTTGTGTCTCTGTCATTCGTCTTTGGTGTTATCTCCTCTTGTCTCTCTGTCTCTCGTCTTTTGTGTCATCTCTTGTCTCTCGCCTCTCTTGTCTCACGCTTTTGTATTTTCTCTCTTGTCTCTCTTTCATCTCTGTCTTTCGCCTCTCTTGGCTCTTTCCTCTCTGTCTCTCGTCTCTCTTGTCTCTTTCCTCTCTGTCTCTCGTCTCTTGTGTTATCTCTCTTTCCTCTCTGTCTCTCGCTCTTCTTTTATCTCTCTTGTCTCTCTCGCCTCTCCTGTCTCTTTTCTCTATTGTCTCTCGTGCTTGTAGTATCTCTTGTCTCTCTCTTTCCCCTGTCTCTCGCCTCTCTTCTCTCTGTCTCTTGTATTATCTCTCTTGCCTCTTTTGTCTCTCGTCTCTTGTGTTATCTCTCTTGTCTCTCTTTCCTCTCTGTCTCTCGCCTCTCTTCTCTCTTTCCTCTCTGTCTCTCGCCTCTTGCAATTATCTCTCTAATCTCTTTCCTCTCTGTCTCTCGCTCTTGTATAATCTCTCTAGCCACTCTTTCCCGTCTTTCTCTAGCCTCTCATATTGTATCTCTGGTCTCTCTTTCCCTCTCTTGTCTCTTTCTCTCTCCTTCGCCTTTTTCTCTCGGTGTCTACGGACGGTGGGGGGGGGGGGGGGTATGTGTCTTATCGGGATGATACGTTATGGGTGTGTGGTTTGAGTTGTTCTTTATCTTTATCTTTATCTCTCTCTCTCTCTCTCTCTCTCTCTCTCTCTCTCTCTCTCTCTCTCTCTCTCTCTCTCTCTCTCTCTCTCTCTCTCTCTCTCTCTCTCTCTCTCTCTCTCTCTCTCTCTCTCTCTTCTCTCTCTCTCTTCTCTCTCACTATCTATCTCCTCTCCTTCTCTCTTCTCTTCTCTCTCTCTCTCTCTTCTCTCTCTCTCTCTCTTTATCTATCTATCTATTTATCTGTATCTCTCCCTTCCTCGACAACTTACATTTCAGATAACGCTCTCCACCGCATTCGTAAAGCATTCGTAAAGCACATAAAAAAAAGGTTAAGATCCCGAGCTGACATTGCATCATCAATAGTTATTCAAAC
>NC_091591.1:14146212-14163712 GCF_042767895.1 Penaeus vannamei | reverse complement strand
GCAATGCGAACTACAGTAACAATGACAATGTTAATTATCAATAATCATTGTGACACGAGAATCAAAATTCCCGAAGGTTCCAACAACAGCTGCCAAAATACAGAAAAGAAAAAAATAAATATATATATTTTTAAAAATCATTATTCCCCCCAGAGTCGCACAACACACCATATACGCAATATAACACACAATATAATCAAACATATAAATACATAAAAAAATACGCATAAACATATAAATATAAACATGAATATATAAACATAAATATATAGATATATATATAAAAATATAGACATAAATAAACAATATAATCCAACATACAATAAAAAATATATACATATATGCAATATAACACACAATATAATCGCACAACACACAATATATGCAATATAAAAATCGCACAACACACTATATATGCAATATAAAAATCGCACAACACAACATATATGCAATATAAAAATCGCACAACACGACATATATGCAATATAAAAATCGCACAACACGACATATATGCAATATAAAGATCGCACAGCACACCCTATATGCAATATAAAAATCGCACAACACGACATATATGCAATGTAAAGATCGCACAGCACACCCTATATGCAATATAAAAATCGCACAGCACACCATATATGCAATATAAAAATCGCACAACACAACATATATGCAATATAAAAATCGCACAATAGCACAAACGCTTTAATCCTATGCAACCACACCGTCAAATCTGCACAATAAACACATCTGGCACCTACCCGCAGTGCTGTCTGACTTGTATAGGCCTACATACGGGAATAGAGATATGGAGGCATGAGAATAGTTGGGGGGAGGGTCTAATGGTTGCTCGATAGTCATGCTGTTTTTCTGCCAAATATTGCATGAGAATAGTTGGGGGGAGAGCCTATGGGTTGCTCGATAGTCATGCTGTTTTCCTGTAAAAAATGGTAAATCCTAGGCTTCAATGCTTGTAGAAATAATTGATGAAAAATGAATAATTAAAACTATCCTCATCGGTTTTCATTTATGCCCAGACGCAAAACAGGAACTTTCATTCTTGTAGACTAAATATAATAACAAAGAGTCACAGTCATAAGAAGAAAATATATAAAATGATCAAAAACGTTATCAGTGATAAGACATAATCAACTATACGATAATACAGTTCATTTTTCCCGTTAGAAAAGAGAGAGAGAGAGAGAGAGAGAGAGAGAGAGAGAGAGAGAGAGAGAGAGAGAGAGAGAGAGAGAGAGAGAGAGAGAGAGAGAGAGAGAGAGAGAGAGAGAGAGAGAGAGAGAGAGAGAGAGAGATTCGCTTTTAAACAAACCCAAGTACACACGCGCGTACATTATGCCTTAAAATTAACGCAGCTTATTTCCCTTATTAACCAGTTTAATAATTTGAATGCCCAATTCCATTTTATTACCTGAAACTATCCTTTTAACAACGTAAATACCACAGATTTGATCATTATATTGTTATCTTTTCTTACCTAAGTGTAAGTTGATAATGAAAATAAGATAATATAAAAATGGAAATGATAGGGATTACGACCATGGATGCAATATCGATGATAAGAATGTTTTTGATGATAATAGTAGTATTAGTCATAAGGCATCTTTTCCTGCGGTTAAGGGAAACGCGACACCTCTTGCGCGACAGGAATTGAGCAGACGGTTAACTTTAATCGAGTTGCCAGATGCATTTCTCCTACTTCGGATATTTCATGCATATTCGTACATATATTAGATATCTAAAACACCGCACTGCCCACCATAAGATATCAAAAGCCATCTTGGATATCATATTCCAAAATACTGTGTACCTGTTGGAAAAATAACCAGTACAGTAAAATAGCAAGCCGTCAATCGTGGCCATTCCCATTACGTCACAGAAATGGGCGGAGCTTAGAGGCCTGTCTCGCCTCCGATCACGAGACAGCTTTTGGTGTCGCATCTCGTCTCGCGACAACCTAATTGCCGCCGGAAAAGATGCCTATAGTCATGGAAATAACAACAGGAACAAGAACAACATAAACATTATGAATAGATATAAGGAAAACTATGATAATAACGAATCATTGTTCAAAGGGAAATGTAGTTGACACACAGATCTACATCAAATATTCATCCCTTCAGTGAGAAATTATTGACCAAAATAATCGCCGAGTGCATTTGGACGACTGGTAAATAAAAAAAAAAAAAAAAAAAAAAAAATTGTCGAAAGAACAGGAAAGATGACGAGGAAGGATAAAAGACCAATTTATTTTAGATAAAATGGTCTTGCAAGAACAATGTTGTGGACAGATTTATGGCTGGGCAAATTAACTTATTTCATTCACTCTTGAATTTTCGAAGGCTTTGTTCTAAAGTTGTTGACAAGGACAAATTACGTGGAATTACCATGAACAATAGAACATTGTTAACATCAGTTGTGAAGAATCTTTAAGGTAACATTAGGAGGGGGATTTTTTAAGGAATGATATTTCACCTTTAGTATTTGTGTGGGACCATGACTTAGGGTTCTCTGAATTGCAAAGTCGGGTTGAGTTGTCAATTAAAATGACAAGATATTAAGGTGAATTATTGGTAAATTTGGAAAAAGACGTCACCAACGCCCTGATAGTCACAGTTTTGCTATACAGTAGTGAAACCTGGACACTATCCTGCGCCTTGAAGTCTCGACTTGATGCCTTTTGTAATAGGTCCTTGCGCCCGATCATGGGGTACTGTTGGCGGGACCATGTGTCCAACCAACGGCTGCACCGTGAGACGGGCACAGGACCTATTACCTGCATAATCCGTGATCGCCAACTCAGGCTTTACGGCCACCTGGCTTGCTTCCCTCAGGATGATCCCGCCCACCATGTTGTCTCTGTTCGAGAGAGCCCTGGGTGGAGGAGGCTTGTGGGTCGACCTAGGAAGTCGTGGCTTGGGCAGATCGATCAAACCTATCATGAGGAGCTAAAGATGGGCCGAGTCCCTGCCTGGCGATTTGCCATGAGGGACCCTCGCAGGTACAAGCAAAGGGTGGATGCGGCTATGCGCCCCCGTCGGCGTTAGCTCCGCAATAATGATGAACGCTTTTCGGGACGAAACTAGATTCGTTCGATTTCTATTGTTTTGGTTCTGTTGATTCTGGTGTTCGTTTCCATTGGAAATGGCTAGATTGTCTTTTCCATACCAGAGTTGCGCCACTCTTGATATAATGCATGTGCACTCTGGAATTCTCGTTCTCTGCTGTATTCACAATACCGATTTAGTCACCCCATGGGGGGCGGCAACCTCCACCCAGGAAAACAAAGAATCCTCCACATATTTACGGCAGGAGAGAGCGTCGGACAGACTTGGCATCGGGCGGTCCCGCATGTCGGTCGTAGTTACGACAAATTGCACTAAAGGGGGCTGTGCCCCCTGCGACCCCCCTGTTGGGGTGAGGTTTCCGTCTCCCCCCACCCCCGCCAGGAAAGCAAAGAATCCTCCACGTATTCACGGCAGGAGAGCGTCGGACAAAGGCGCTTCCACATGCCGTTCGTACGCACGCGAAGCACCGTACATTTAGTCACTTCAGTGAAAATAAACCTAAAACATACCTATGCAGTGGAGCGGCTTGCAGGAGAGGAAGCGCTGGAGAGGTCTGCGTGAGCACGAGCGACGCGACGGCCGATCGCAGGGCATTTCAGAGGGTAGAACTCCGTGTTCACGTAATAGTTTCAAGCTAGCCTCATCGTCTTCAAAATAACTTTATATAAATTGGAATGGTTTGATACCACATCCTACACACACGGAAGTCATGGCGAGACTAATTTGAAAATTGAATTTCATAGCTTCTATTTTAGCTAATGTTCATTCATTGGCTGTTTCCCTCGTGAATTCTTTCCACATTAGTTATTAAATTAACCGCCAAACAATTCACCAATGAAATCGTGACACTGGCCGTGACGTCACAGGCGAGATAACAGGAACAGTACGGGTACGAGAGACTCCGCGCATGCGCAGTGAAGAATTTGGTCAGTATTCCCGAAGCTCCCATGTGAATCTCACGTCGTTTTATTATTGTTTTTATTTATTTTAAAAATTAAATAACTTCGTTATTATTAATTTGAGTGACAAGTTTATTTAATGAAAAGTGATTGTTAATTAAATATCTTCATGGCTATAAGGTTAGTTTTGGTCGATTCAATGGTGACGCCTTTTTCCAATAATCGAATTATTTACTTATGGATGATTTTTAAACACTAAGGACAAATAGGCAGTAAAAATGGAATAGTATATCCAGATGAGCTTGCGAATAAGGAAATACAATATGGCTATAAATCCCTGAAAGAATAGCAACTGAATGGTCTATAATTTTGAGCAGTTAGAGGCCATCTCATAACTCTCGCATTACCAACCTTTGCCTTTGGAATAACCATTGAAGTGATCTATTACCCGGCAGAACCACTTCTTCAAATTCTCACACCAAGGAGTCAAACTCTTTCAAGGCCTAAAACCTCTCTCTCCAAGGTAGTATATCTACTCTAGGCTGTCTTCACCTACCGGCTATACAATAGGGAAAAATTGACCCACATACCTTTGAGCGAGGTACCAAGTGTTTCTGAAGTCAGGTTCTTTAAGTACTGGTTCCTTTACCAAGTTCTCCCTAAGAATATTAAATGCATATTCCTGTTAACCCAGATGGAAACATTTTTCTCTAGAGTTAACTTCGTCAGAGCATTGGCTTTCTTGGTGTATCCCTCAACAAATCTTCGATAATAGCTACTCATTTATAAGAACCTTGGTACCTTTTACGATTGTTGGATTTTGGGAAATTGTGTACTGCTACTAACGTAACTAGGACAGGTTTTACATGCACGTGTCCTACTATGTGTCTGAAAAGGTTAACCTCCTTCTGGAATAGGTGACTTATCAGGAATGGTCTTCATTCCGGCTTGTATTAGTCTCTGTAAAGCTCCTGCTGTCATGGTTAAATAAGTTTAGATATCCTCACCATATATTGCAATATAATCCAAAAATAATTGCAAAACTTTTCCAATTTAACCAGTGATCACTGTTCAGGAATCTTTTAAATGTCCTTGGGGCATTGGGATATCCAGAAGGTACCACAGTATATTCATAATGCCTTAGGTGTGTAGAGAATGCCGATTTCTCCTATGAACCCTCTTCTGGTGGCATAGGGGTGATATCCACCTCTTAAATCTAGGGTGAAAAACCACTTGCTCTGATTAACCAGATGCAAGATATCTTGAATCAGAGGTAAGGGATAAAACCCACGTCTTGTTTTAGCTTTGGGAGCCCGGTAATCCACACAACCTTGAATGTGAATTATCCCTCTTCCTTACATAGACAATAGGAGCATTCCACTGTGAACTGACCCTTATATGACCTTGGACCTGTGCCTCTACTACTATTCGTAGGGCATAGGCAATAACCCTGGGTGGAATATAAACCCATTATTCATCAACTGCATCTATCCGATGAGTAGCCAAGTTTGTTTCCCCATGTGGCTCCTCCTTCAGATTACAGGCTGCCTGATAGTCAGATCTTTACCTACTTTCACCTATTGTGGGGCGATCTGAAGTGCCTGTCCCAGTGGGTCATCCTTTTCATTACCATTGTCCGGTATTTCTATGATTACAGCATTTACTGCTAATTTAGCCAATACTTTTTTATTCTATTACGACCCGAAACTAAATTCCCAAACAGTTCCATATCCGTATATTCCACATGGAATGCCTGAGCTATCCTACGAGTTTGGTGATTAGTACAGGTACTCTACCCCAGTTACAAGATAGGACTTTCATCTAATCATGTGCTTTGCATATGGCAGGAAGGAGAACACATTCCTTCTCCAATGGCTTTCCTTTTACCATCATTTCATTAATCATTTGTCCACCTTTATATTTAAGACATCCTGTTAATACAATTTTGACTTTATCTGAGCTGTAATTTTTCTTCTGAGGACAGTCGTTGACTACATATCCATCTTTCTCACAGAAGAAACTTTTAATCTTTGCCGGGTTCTTGGGATTTGTCGACGGCAGTCACTGTTAGGGTGCAGTCCTTTGGTCCATCTCTGCCCTTCTGTGATCCAGTTGTTCTAGTCAGCCAACATAAAGAATGCTTGTAGGACGGTTTTCTCTATTTCAGAGGTTGAAATGAATGTTATCTCTCCTTGGGTTCCAGAGTTCCCTTATCTGGGATCCAAACTTGATGATAATAACTCGTTGCTTAGATCTACTACACCAAATATGTCCTTATACAGAGCCTAGTATATCCCTTAGACCTTACTTCCCTACAGAAAAATGGATCTTTTTTCATGTTCCCACAATGACTGTCTTCCTTTGACATGCATCTTCACAGCTTTCTTGTAAATTCCAGCTTTCATTTGATAAGTAAAAGTCAAGCCAATAATTTTTCCAAATGTATTGTGCTTTATTGCATTTTCCATTTAACACCATTACTACACAGCTATTACACCTTTCCAAATGCATAAAACCTTTTATTCACATGTAAACTGAAGAAAAATGTCTCACTATGCTGAGGAAAGAAAATTATTCTTGAATCAGTCAAAAAAGCCAAAATCAATGACATATGAGTTGATATATTGGTCTGGTATATGATCTTGTGACATTACGTACATCTACATACAAAAATACGATTCCCACTTGCTTACTGTCTATAGTGCTGCTCTTCTGAGAAAAAATTCTTAAAACTTGTATTATATCTTATTTAACACTATATTATCCCACCGCTGCCACCTAGCTCCCTTGTGAATGCTGCTATACTACTTATTACCCCTCTTAATAATCCCTTGAGTAGAGATGATACACAAATTGAACATATACCACATATGTTCACGTATAGGTACTGGATAACAAATTTATTACTCCACTCCCTCTGGAGCAGGCTCTTTGTTTGAATAATAATAATATTTCTAGTTTTACATGACTTCACACTTAAAAGATTCAATCTATGCCAATATCATTTTAGATAATTATTACAAACACAAGAAAACACTTCTAACCCTATGAGGATGGGTCCTGATTTGTTTGTGATGTAATATTACTCAACAGCCTAGACTGTAGCTAGGCCTAAGGTGTGTACAGGCAGTCCACCCGCTGTGAGTCATGATGCGTTTACAAGTCATAGGTTGTTACATCATAACAGCTATAGTTATTACCATCACTGAGGGGTTAGTAGAGACTACTTACTTAATTTTCCAGCTCTTTACAAGTATAATATTTCCCCTTGGAGATAGAAAATGATGAAGACACTTACCAATGCCACTTTGAGTGTCACACAGAATTCAAAGCTGTTTCTATAAGGATTAATAAATACACCATCTATAGTCTGTCTAATCCTCCAAGCACTATCACAGTTTGCACTGAACTGAGGCTCTAGTGACCTGGCCTCTCCTGATCCTGCTACTCAGCTTAGACCATAGGTTATGTTTACAAGACCTGTACGTTATCAAGCTTATGTTCCAGAGTGAAGCATCTTGTGCTTTGTAAGACATTAAAGGCTTATTCTCACCATAGGTTCATCACCACACTAGCTACAATGGAATGTGGAGTTCCCCTGAACTACCATTCCATCATCCATACAACCATTGGGAAACCATTTCCACGGTGTATGTATTTTTTTTTCTTGGTGAGAAAAGAAGAAAAAAGAAATTCTTGAATTACAAGAGATAATAACCGCAGGGTGTATAATGGAAAAAAAACACATCAACAATACATCCTAAATTTATATTCAAAAATATAAAATATTTCTCTTCTAGAAATAGACAAGTAAATTCTTTAAGCTTTACACAAATGGATATGCAACAATAAAAGTACATCTTTATATACACTCATAACAGCTTCTTTGATCACACATCATTCTTTACACATATTAAAAAAAGCCTCCATACACAAAACATCATGCAGATAGCATTACATCTTACATAACATTTGATGTTCACACCACACATCAATCAAACAACAGTAGATATAAACACTCTAAAAAGAAAGAAAGAAGGAAAGAAAAACAAGGGCTAACAGAAAATGAAAGAAAAAAAAAAACTGCTCATGAAAATAATAGAAAAGTAATTGAAGTAACATAATACAATATCACAGTTATGAACATATCGCTATGCTGTCAAAGGAATACGGGCTACAGTTCCGTTACTGTAAGCAAGTACAAGTCCCTGCAAGTAATATGTCCCACTTAACCTCGCTTCCCTTGCTTTTCCAACTTCACTGCTCTTAATCCTGAAACAGTAAGAAAATGTTGTTAGTGCTTTTAGATTGATTTTACATGATGAGAAATGACTTACAACTGATGAATTACTATCAATGTTGTTTAGCATTTTGTTTTTCTTAAATGAACAATATGAAGAATAATTTCATAACATGATTAAGAAGATAAAAGCTATTATCAGAATTCATATATTGAACTGGCTTGTAGTAGGGCTGAAAACTGAAAATATAGTTTATGGTCTGGGACGGTTTAGGAACTTTTGTATGTTAAATATATTTTAGTGGCATTCACATAGCTTGAAGCTCGGGTCCCATGATTTACAGTTAAGGCCCTAAAGAATGACCCCATATCTGTAATCAAGGGCTTAAAACAAGAGCCCTTTATCTCAAACAAAGGGTCACAAACATAGGCCACTTTTTAAAGTAGTGTAGAAATCTTATTCGGAGTTAAATTAATTATTCAGTGAAGCAAAATATTAAAACATTATCCACATTTATCAAAAAAGTATAAATATATCTGAAAACCTTTTAGCAGGGCCCCTTAGACTACAGCCTATACTAGCTTATAGGATAATATGGCCCTGTTTATGATACAATTTTTTTTGAAGACAGGTGCCTTACCGACTTGCAATCTCATCTATAGAACAACTGCAGAATATTTCCTTCTCTCCACTTATTGGATTAACTGCAGATATCTGAGCCTCTTCTGCTGTGATGGAAGTAATGAATAAATATTCCTGGAAAGAAGAAAAAGAAAAAAATTAAATGTGCTCACTTTCACAAAATGTTGCTAAATTTTACTGTTTTTACTGAACACTACCAAAGAGAACTGGATATTGAGTTGTTATTATTACAATTTATCTTGAGAAATAAATTCTTATCAAGAAAACATTTAATAACAATTTCACAAACGTCTACTCATCACAACAAATTTACACAATCTATACATATATACAATTATACTTAAAACCTATTAGGCGTAAAATACAATCATGGAACCTTACCTTTATGCTAACTGCCCAACACACCACTGACACATGCCACGGAATCTGCGTAATGATCACATCTTGCAATGCATCATACACATACATGACAGTTGAAGTTGTACACAGAACAATGCCCTCTGAACCTATAATTCAATCAAAGAGTTCTCAGCACAGACTAAACAAAGAAGAAATGAGAAATTATTCATATAGCACTTTTAAGTAAATAAAATATAGACACAAAGGGAAAGACAATGGAAAAAAAAAGTGAATAATTACCTACGCCATTCAGTGGTACCAGACTCACAAGAGATTCATCCCACTGTGGATCCACTACATTCGACTGACACTGCAGAAGCCACTTCTTGCTGCGTTTGGAATAAGCAAGGTCAAAGTCTGTTATGATCAGTGACCCGTCTCTGCTAGCTTCTTCTGGCCTCCAATGCAAGATGATGCTCCACTCTCCAAGTGAACAGCATAGCAACTTCTCATACATTGCACTGCAGGAAAAGTGTTTTTATTTGTATGTAAATCGACTGGTATGTTTCCTGTCTTGAATAGAGATACTAATTAGAAAGTATAGAAGTCATCAAATACATACCAATACTTTTACTATAATTTGAGGATTTCGGTAAATTGTGGTCTTAATGTTACTTGGGTTTTAAGGAAATTATACTATTAATATCACTGAGGAGGAAGAGAAGAAGGAGGAGGAGGAATGGAAGAAAAAAGGAGGAGGAAGTGAAGCAAAGAAGGAGGAGGTGGAGGAGGAGGAGGAGGAAGGGATGCAAAACAGAAGGAAGAGGAAGGGAAGCAAAGGAGGAGGAGGACGAGGGGGGCGAGGAGGATGAGGAGAAGGAGGCGAAGATGGAGGGGGAGGAGGAGGAGGGGGGCGAGGAGAAGAAGAAGAAGGAGGAGGAAGAGAAGAAGGAGGAGGAGGAGGAGAAGATGAGGAAAAGGAATAGGAGGAGGTGGAGGGGGTAAGCAAATGGGAAGAAGGGGAGGAGGGAAGGAGGAGGAGGTGAAGGAAGTAAAAGGGCAAAAAAGAAGTAGGTTAGTGAAGACAATAAATTGTGGTTTTAATGTTACTTGCATTATAAGGAGGAAGAGGAGAAGGAGAAGGAGGAAGGAAGAAAGAAAGGAGGAGAAGGAGAAGAAGATGATGAGGAAAAAGGAATAGGAGAAAGAGATGGATGGGGTAAGCAAAGGAGTAACAAGAAGAAGGGGAGGAGGGGAACAGGAGGAGGTGAAGGAGCAAAAGGACAATAAATAAGTAGGCTAGTGAAGAAAATAAAGAAAACTACCATTCAGAAATTCAGTCTTAAATATCTAAAAATACAAAAGAGAAAGAGAAAAAACAAAGACATATTTACCACTGTACAGGAACAACAGTTGTTTCCACTGTTCTGCTTGGTGTTAACTGAACATATATCATGACTACTTCCTTTTCTAGAAACTTTTCTAATATCACAAGGTACCTGGCCTCGTCATCTGATGGGAATCCTACTGCTGCAATATTTCTGGAAAGCAGGACACAAAAATCAGTTATTCAAAATCAAGGTTTTGTAGAACATAAATTTGCCAAAATGTAATGCATAAGCCTGACAGAGCAATAATAAAAAATGATACATAATAATAATCACACAAAATGAATCCCACAAGTAGAAATATCATAATGCCACAAAACCATAGAAATATTACTTTCCAACCTGCGTAAATTTAATAATGGCTTTTTTGCAAGGAAAGCATTTTATCTTTAATACACAAACGAGCTGTAAGTGATATGTATATGATCAGTGGTAACAATGCTAAGCTTGAAACACAGGTATCAAGATATCATAAATAATTAGGTAAGACTCAACTCTTATCAGTTGTAGTAATTAGTATTAGAAATAACAGTAGCAAAAACAATGTAAGCAGCAATAGCACTAATAGGAGATGTACTTTCATAACAATAATAATAATGGTAATGGTACTGATAATGATAATAATAATAACAATAATAAATAATTAAGGACCACATGGAAAATACATAATCAAAGAAATTTTGCAGACATTAAAGTCCATCTTCACCAAATTTCAAAATTTTACTGATTAGCTATTGCTTCATATCTACAATGATGAATAATTTATTTTAAAAAGACATAGAAATAAGAACAAAATATAAATTGCTTACAATTAAGCTCTTTAATCAATAATGCTACCAGGATCAAGGTGTTTCATGTTGAGTTCAATGTTGATTTGCTATTTAAAACTCCAATAATCATTTATGCTTCAGACTTATGAAAAAAAAAAGAAAAATTATCAATTCTTTTTATATATATACTCTAAATTCATAGCAATATAATTATACATTTCATTTCATTCACAAAACTTTTGAATTGCTTAGGGACTAAGTATTCATAAATCACATTTTGAGATACTGGGCTTTAATGAAGTGCAAGGCTGGGTGGCAGAATACATAAGGTGCCTTCTGATGATAATGATGATGATTGTGATGACAACATTGATGATGATGATGGTTATGATGATGTTGATGGTGATGATGACAAAAATGGTGATGGTGGTGATTATGATGATGACAATGATCATGTTTTACCTCATTTCAGAGACAGATCCAACAGAATAGTCAACTTCATCAATCAAGCTCCACTCATGCCAAGACATATTTTGGTCAAAATTTTGATTGAGGTCGTCTGCATCTCCTTCCTTGTCACTCATCCTCCAATGTGTGAAGCCGAACTCATGGACGAGTAAAACACGCACAATTTCCTTGCCTCTCTCCTTTGTGGCTGCGACTGACGTAGTTAGTATCTTGCCAAACTTCTCCCTTGAGCTTAGAGTTTGGTAAATTATTTTCCCATCACCTGGAGGACCTCGAAAGTCTCTGGCATACTCTTGTGATTCAGGCAGAAGATCATCCTTCCTTTCAGTATGAAGAAGTTCTGCACCTTCACCCACAAAACGAACTGTATCCTCAAATTCTACTTTTAGTTCTACTGGGCTTATATCACGACTTTTGGCACTATCATAACCTGGTTTACTTCCTGAATACTTTTCATTTGCATTCATGACTGTTTCCTCAGCACTCATAGCAGCAACCATCATTTCCTCTTCAAATTCCTCATCTTCACATGATGTCTCAAACATTTCAGTTATATTACTAGGTTCTCCAACCTTTTTCTCTTCAAGCACAGGATTATCTACTGCTACATCCATTCCATTGGTCTTTGCTGTATCAGAGACAGAATTTAATTCACTTTGTACAGTCATTTCAAGTTTATCTATGACAAATTTTGGTTCACATTTGACTGTCTTAGTTTCATTAATTTTGTCTGGTGCAGTGTCATTCTCCAAAAAGTGTCCTGTCTTCTTGTCAGAAACAATACTGCTGTGTTCTGATTTCCCCAGCCAATTCTCCGGTGTCAGTCTACGTATTGCATCCTTGGCATTAGGTTTACATCTTCTCCTGATATCAATATTCTCCTTCATGGATGAACAGATGTTTTGGGTTGCAAAGAGATCTTGTGACTCATCCCCTGCTGCAAAATTGGGGCGTTTTGAAATAATTTTGTGATTGAGCAACATGTCTGTGTTTTCATGCACACCCAAATCTTTTTCTGTGCATGATATTTTCATATTTTTCATACAGGGATTAATATCAGTCTGGGCTATTATAGGACCTTCATGTGGAATGGAGTGAGCAACTCTACTATCTATCATACCTGTGGTGACAGATGGAAAATATCTGCCTCCTTCTTTACTGTCATCAAAGATTTCCTCTAAGTTTGAAAAAGAATTGTCATTCACATTTCTGAGTTGATCAGTAATATTTGGTTTGTTCTTGACTTGTATACTGTTTTGGCCATTATCATTGCTGTCCTCTCTACCTTGATCTAACGTGATGACCTGCACTCTTGAAGTGATTATCTCCGTTCTATCAAGAGAATTTTCTGCCTTGTTGCCAGAATTTGTTCTCCTATGACTTGCATTACTTTCTGTAAATGACAAAACTGGAGAAGACACAATTTTCTCTTCCACAAGAGTGATCTCTTCCGGAACTTCCTGCTGGACACTGAGCTTTGATACTTCCCTCTTCCCCTTTTTTTTACTCTTTAAATTTTTGGCGTTATGACCAGATGGACTCATGTAAATCACTTCGGGTTCTTTCTCGCTAAATGTTACTATTCTTGAGTCACTGTTCCTTCCTTCCCTCTCATCTCTGGGTTTTGCCAAGTCTCCATTTGGAACTGCACCTGCAAAGGAGAAATGCAATGAGATTCTGAGTAAATATGATAGTAGAGAGAGAGAGAGAGAGATAAAGGGTGAAAGAGAGAGATAGAAAGAGATAGAAAGAGAGAAAGGGTGAAAGAGATAGAAAGAGAGAAAGGGTGAAAGAGATAGATAGATAAATAGATAGTCTTTCATAAAATGTATACATCAAAACTTGTATATATTCATCTATAATGTTATCTTGTTTTACCTCAACCTTATTAAGACCGTATAAAAGGAAAATAAACTATACACAATTTTTTCATTGCTTTACTTCATGTAAATTCACATATTTTTCATTTCAATAAAAGAAGAAACAGGAGAGGATGGAAAAAGTAAAGGGAGAGATAGAGGAAGAGAAAGAATAAGGAGAAAATGAATGAGGGGGAGGAGGAAGTGGAGGAAGAGGAGATAAAGCAGGAGAAGCTAAAGAAAGTGGGGAAGAGGTAGAGAGAGAGAGGGGAGAGTATGGAGGAATAAAAGAAGCTGGAGAAAGAGAAGGTGGAGAGAGGATGGAAGGATGTGGAGAAAGAGGGTAAAGAGGGGGAAGAAAGAGGTGAAGAAGGAGGGAAAAGTGGTGGAGGAAGAGTAGAAGGTAAAGAGAAAGAAGGGAATAAGGTGGAGGAAGACAAGAAGGAGAAAGAGGGGAAAGTGCTGGAAGAAGAGGGGAAAGTGCTGGAAGAAGAGGAAAAAGTGGAAGAAGATGAGACGGAAGTGGAAGAGATAGAGGAAATGGGAGAGAAGGCAATGGGAAAGGAGGTGGAAGAAAAGGGGAAGAAGATGGAATAAGAGGAGAAGAGAAGGTGGAGGAAGGGTGGGATATGAGGAAGGAAATGGAAGAAGACGAAATGAATAAGCAAGAAAGTGAAGAATTATGTGGATAATGGTGATGATTCTCATGCTAGCAATAATGTAAAACAATAAAAGTAAGAAAGAAAACACCACACGTAACTCATATACTCTTACCATGAGAAGATAACTGAGTGTTTTGTCTCTTTATTGTTTCCTGGACATGCTTCTTTACCTCTAGAGCTTTGTTGTACTTTTTGAGTTGCCGTTCCTTGTGTCTTAGCTGTTTCTTCATCTTTGCTAGCTGCACAGCAAGCTGAAATATTAATAAATAAGTTCAATAGACTGCATAGCTTTAGGTAAAATCATAATGGTTAATACAAAAACATGAAAAAATCCTGTAAAATGAAAATGCATTCACACACACACACACACACACACACACACACACACACACACACACACACACACACACACACACACATATATTCATACACACATTCACACACACACATAAATATATTCATAGACACATTCACACACACACATTCACCACACACATTCACACACACACACATTCACACACACACGCATTCACGCACACGCATTCACGCACACGCATTCACGCACACGCATTCACGCACACGCACACGCACACTCACACGCACACGCACACACACACACACACTCGTGGACATGCATACATTTTGTGTGTGGTACATGCATACATTTGGTATATGTATGTTCACTAGTTGTTAACCTGTATATCTACACCCTACCATGAAATCATAACTTGAAGGCTTAAAATTACCATACATAAAAATAAAGATACACACACACACACACACACACACAGATAAATAAAGAGATTGGCAGGTCACAAAAATATAACTGCATTACTTTTTTGCTCTAACTCTCTTTGGTCATTATATGGCATCATTACTGCCTGGCCACAAGCTTCTTGTACAGGAAAGTAATGCACTGTCTAGCAGTGCAATGAAGGGGAGGTGCGTTTTCTGTTGCAAATTTCATCCCTTGCATTACAATTTGAGTTATCATGTGGATTTTTTCCTTGCATTTTAAGCGTTTAAACTTTTATTTAACACACAACTAGAGTGGTTATGTTAATCCAATCAACCAGTATGTATTAGAAATAACTTTGTATTCTTCAAGAAACACAACACTGGGTCTTAGCCGCGTTTACTCGTCAGAAAAGTAGAGGCCTGCTCTGCACTGACAAAAATCATGTTCCTGGCTTCATCCTAAAAAGTTCTGCTTGTGCTGTAGCTTCTTGTTCCCCACATCGAGGAAAGAAAACTGCCCTTTTAGCCTCTTCACATCCCTCCTCACATCTATCTGATCTCAAACTTACTAGACAAGATTCAACCTGTACTATAAATATTTTTCCGTATCACACACTTCTGAATACATCAAGTACTACATGGATAATGATCATCTTTATCACAGTGCAATTGTATAATAATCTGGAAAGATATACGTCTTCATCATTTGGTTTACTCCCCACTCTTGAGATAAGGCTCCTTTGCCTGGAGTTCACAAACATCATGAATATTTATTTTATTTTTAGGGAATCAGCTGTTACTGGGGAATCACATATGCAAAAGTAATGCCAGTTGGCTTAATAAGCTCTTGTTTTATCTCAACCTGAACTTTTAAAAATCTTCTTGCAGATGCCAATTCTCCACCTTAAGAACTACTGGTAATGGTCCTCCAATAATTCCAAAATTACAAAAATATCAAAGACAAGGAATTTGTGATATTAGGAAATACAATGAATGAATCAGCTTATCTAAAACACAGGAATCTTCTTGCACTTAATATTTGGAATGGTTCTTTTTTAGCAGCTATGAAGGCCATGGTAATTACACTGAAGGACCCCAATGGTTATTTGTCTTGAAAATCTCATTATCATTATTTTAAATGACTCTGAAATTTTGGTTACATACACTGGGCATCCAACATGCTACTTCATTCAATAAAAGTTAATCTCTCTTTTTCACTATCTAACATCATACCCAGCTATACATGCAAAGGAAAAAGATCTAGCCAAAACATTTGGGTATGTCATAACCATTGAACCTGCCCTAAAACAGCCTGATACCTTAACAGGACAGGACAGAAGAATGTTAAGGAAATATTTAAGAATCTTATCTGTTACCTGGAAAGAGGAATGGGGAATAAGGAGCTAATGGAATAAAAGAAGAACATAACATAAAATAAAAAGAAATGACTCACATTTCATGAGAGGAAAGAATATATGATATAGCTAAATGTACTTACTACTGATATTAGCCAGCTAATTGCCATGCAGGGTGAAATACATGCATGTTGAGTCAGAATGGACTCAGCTTCCTGGTTGACATACTGGCACAAAGAATCATTTTCATACTTTATCATATCTTGGCACATTTTTCCAGTGTTTTGCATAAAAACTATTGGAAAAAAAATGCTTGCTGTTAGTCAGCATGCAATGTCTGGTGTGCAAAAGGAGCCTGATATAATTAGATTAATTTGATTATGTGGGTAATCCTCATGAAATTGTGTAAGAACTACATACTGTACCCAGTGTGGTACCGAAGTACACACTGATATCTCACTGGCTTACTGTATGTCAGATACCCACATGGTATCTAGGCCTTCATACCATTCCAAGTACTGGGGTACCAAGTGTACCCTGTGCTCTGTGAATTTGTGCCTGTATATATATATATATATGTGTGTGTGTGTGTGTGTGTGTGTGTGTGTGTGTGTGTGTGTGTGTGTGTGTGTGTGTGTGTGTGTGTGTGTGTGTGTGTGTGTGTGTGTGTGTGTGTGTGTGTGTGTGTGTGTGTGTGTGTGTGATCAAATATGACTGTATCATTGAGTAGGTCAGGTAACAAGTGAACATGACTATGTATTTGTGAATGATTGTGTGTGTATGTAGCAAAATTTGTGAATGTGATTCCCTTATGCTTTTCAAAAGATGGGCATAAGATCAATCTATGTGCTTTATTTAAGCTCTCCTACAGCTCTTCCTTTCTAGCCATAATAAGCAAAATAATCTGCAGGAAATTATTTGTTTTTTCTTACAATTAAATTGGCTCTATCAAATTCAGTTCTACTTAAAACTTTTGATGACCTGTAATGGAAAACCCTCAGGTCCAACAAAATGATAAAGTATTGTGAAGTGATTGATATGGCCTCCCTTCAT
>NC_091591.1:14121212-14141212 GCF_042767895.1 Penaeus vannamei | reverse complement strand
TCATCTCATCACTGTTCATTCCAACACCAAAAACTAATCACTAATCACTAATACCACAATTTTCCCCAAATATCTCAACACCACGAATTATAATTTTGAATCTGTATTTCTTCGTAATCAATGGAGTTTAACCTTAGGCGCCAAGAGAGTTGGATAATTATACAAAAAACCCTCTTAATTGATTCATTTATTCATCTCATCACTTCTCATTCCAACACCACAATTTTCCCCAAATATCTCAACACCACGAATTATATTTTTGAATCTGTGTCTCTTCACATTCACTGGAGTTTAACCTTAGGCGGTAAGGGAGGCGAATAATGATACAAAAAACCCTCTTAATTGATTCATTTATTCTACTCATCACAGCTCATTCCAACACCACCATTTTCCCCAAATATCTCAACACCACGAATTATATTTTTGAATCTGTGTTTCTTTGTAATTTTGTAATCAATGGAGTTCGACCAGGGCAGCGAGCGCGGCTGAAAAACCAGCGTTGTAGTCACAGGCCACTTCGTTGTGCACGTAGTCGTTGCGGTCGTCGTTGTAGCTGCCGTCCTGGGGGGGAGAGGGGGAGGGGTGTTAATTAAGGGGAGGGGGTTAATGGGGAGAGGGGGTGTAAATTGGGGAGAGGGGGTGTTAATTGGGGAGAGGGGTGTTAATAGGAGGAAAGGGGGGAGGGATGTTAATTAGGGGGAGGGATGTTAATGGGGGGGAAGGGTGTTTACTGGGGAGAGGGGTTTTAGTGGGGGGAGGGGGGGGAGAGGGGAGAGGGGTTTTAGTGGGGGGAGGGGCGGGAGAGGGGAGAGGGTTGTTAATGGAGGGAGGGGGAGATGGAGAGGGTGTTAATGGGGAAGGGGGAAGGAGGGTGGGGGAGAGGGTGTTAATGAAGAGAAGGACGGGAGAGGGGTAGAGGGTGTTAATGGGGGGTAGAGAGGAGAGGGGTGTTAATGTGGGGAAGGGAGAAGGGGGAGAGGGTGTTAATGGGGGGAAGGAGTGTCGGGGAGAAGGGATTAATGAGGGGAGGGGGGAGAGAGGTGTTAATGGGGGGGAGGGGGGAGGGGGAGAAGGTGTTAACAAGGGGAAGGAGGGGAGAGGGTGTTAATGGGGGAGGGGATAAGGGGTATTAATGGGGGGAGAGGGAGAGGCGTGTTAATGGGTAGAGGGGGAAAGGGGTATTAAACGTGCATTGAAATCTGAAAGAATTCTAGACAGACAGACAGATATCCAGAGTTCGAGACAAACAACTTTTACATAAATCGATATGGGTATTAGAATTTTTACGGTCAGTTTCCTTTTTTTCAAAATAATATCAAATATAGATAGAAAGCATCGAACAAATCTCGCCTTAGAAAACAACAACAAAACAACGAAAAGAAAAAATAAAGAAACCGACAACAAAAGAAAAGAAAAGAAAGAAAAAAAAAGAAAACGGCAACAAAAGGGTAATTAAAGAAAACGGTAACAAAAGGGGAAACTAAAGTAAACGAAAAATTCAAATCTTCCGGAAGTCTTACCTGGCTCGGTCCCCCAACGAGAGCTCCGAACAGCACCTGGGGGTTTGGTCCGGGGTTGTTCTGCGCCCAGCCGTCAGTGCACGAGGCGGGGGGGTTGGGGCATGAGCTGGGGGGTGAAGGGGTACAGGGGGGTGGGGGTTAGGTATTTGTACATAGAGGCTGATCGTTTTTTGTGATTTTTTTGTGATTTTTTTGTACTTTATGGTTATTGTTATTCTTCTTCTCTTTCCCTTTCTCGCTTTCACATATTTCCAATCTCTCTCTCTCTCTCTGTCTCCTTTATTGCGTCTCTCTTCCTATTCCACCCACCGCCTGTTTCTCTCTTCCCGTCCCTTTTCTTCTATCTTGCCTTTTCTCCTCCCTTCCTCTAACTTCCTCGTTCGCAATATCCTTCTGTATCTCCCTCTCTTCCTCCATCTCCCTCTTCACCCCTTCCTCTATCTCACTCTCCCACTTTCCATCCTTCTCGCTCTCCGTTTCTACTTCTTCCCGTTCCGCCTCCTCTATCTTTATCAATCTTCTTCTCCCTTTCCTTTTCCCTCTCTCTCCTGACCCTCCTTCCATCCATCAACCTCTTCTTTTCCCTTTTCTTCCCTCCCTTTCCATTTTCAATTTCTCTCTCTCCTTCCCTCCTTCCCTCCGTCCTTTCCTCCCCCTCTTCCTTTCTCATTTTTTCCCTCCCTCTTCTTCCTCCTCTCCCTCCCTTTCTCTCTGACCCCCTCTCCTCCTCTCTTCTCTTCCCTCCCTCTTCTTTCTTTTCCCTCCATCTCCCTTCTTTTCCCTCTCTGTGCCTACATCTCCCTTCTTTTCCCTCTCTGTGCGTACATCTCCCTTCTTTTCCCTCTCTGTGCCTACATCTCCCTTCTTTTCCCTCTCTGTGCCTACATCTCCCTTCTTTTCCCTCCCTCTGCTTCTCTCTCCCTTACTTTCCCTCCCACTTCCTTCTTTTCCCCCCCTTTCTCTTCTTACCCCTCCCTACCTAGCTCGGTTCTCTCTACCTATCTCTCTCTGACCCCCTCTCCTTCTCGCTTATATTCCTTCCCTCTCCCTTTCCCCTTCCCTACTTTCTTTCCCCTCCCTTTCCCTTCTTCTCCCTCCCTGTCCCTTCTTTCCCCTCCCTCTCCCATTTTCCCCTCCCTCTCCCTTCCCTTCCCTACCTCTCCCTTCTTTCCCCTCCCTCTCCCTCTCCCTTCCCTTCCCTACCTCTCCCTTCCCCTCCCTTCTTTCCCCTCCCTCTCCCTACCTCGCTCGGTGGTGGGGGCGCTGTGGCGGGTTGTTGCCGAATCCGACGACGAAAGAGCGGCCGGTGGAGCCCAGGAGACAGTCGACCTGCTGCTGCGCCCACTGCCGGTTCACGTCCACGTCGATCCCTAATTTGGCGGCCTGTGAGGTGGGCGTGACGGGCGGGGGTGAGTGGGCGGGGTGGGATGGGCGATTTTTTTTTTTTTTTTTTTTTAAGGGAGTGTATTTGAACGTTTGATACATTTTTCTTTTATACGAGTATTGATTTTAATTTGATAATATGCCTAATTTGCATTGAGGGGATTGTACGTGTGTGCGTGTGTGTGTGTGCGTGTGTGTGTGTGTGTGCGTGTGTGTGTGTGTGTGTGTGTGTGTGTGTGTGTGTGTGTGTGTGTGTGTGTGTGTGTGTGTGTGTGTGTGTGTGTGTGTGTGTGTGTGTGTGTGCGTGTGCGTGTGCGTGTGCGTGTGTGTGTGCGTGTGCGTGTACGTATACGTATACGTATGCGTGTGCGCATGTTCAAGTTCATGTTCATGTTCATGTGCGCGTGGCGTGTTCGTGTGCGTGTGCCTACGTGACCTGACCATGAGCGCGATGTAGGCGACGTTGGCAGCGTGCCTGTTGGCGCCCCACGGGTCCAGGAAGACGAGGCCTCCGGGCGTGTAGGGCTTGTCGTTGCGGATGTGCTCGACGAAGCCAGCCAGGGCGCCGCTGAAGGTCGGGTCGGAATCCAGGAGGGCGTACAGGGCCTTTAACGGGCGGAAAAGGACAAAAAGAATAATAAATACATAAATAAACAGAAGATAAAATACCATTAAAACACCTAGTGTAAACAGAAGTAAGATAAAATACCATTAAAACACCTAATGTAAACAGAAGTAAGATAAAATACCATTAAAATACCTAATGTAAACAGAAGTAAGTTAAAATACCATTAAAACACCTAATGTAAACAGAAGTAAGTTAAAATACCATTAAAACACCTAATGTAAACAGAAGTAAGTTAAAATACCATTAAAACACCTAATGTAAACAGAAGTAAGTTAAAATACCATTAAAACACCAAATGTAAACAGAAGTAAGTTAAAATACAATTAAAACACTTAATGTAAACAGAAGTAAGTTAAAATACCATTAAAACACGTAATGTAAACAGAAGTAAGTTAAAATACCATTAAAACACGTAATGTAAACAGAAGTAAGTTAAAATACAATTAAAACACTTAATGTAAACAGAAGTAAGATAAAATACCATTAAAACACCTAATGTAAACAGAAGTAAGTTAAAATACCATTAAAACACCTAATGTAAACAGAAGTAAGTTAAAATACCATTAAAACACCTAATGTAAACAGAAGTAAGTTAAAATACCATTAAAACACCTAATGTAAACAGAAGTAAGTTAAAATACCATTAAAACACTTATTGTAAACAGAAGTAAGATAGAATACCATTTAAACACGTAACGATATGAAATGAACAATGACTTCTGTGTAACGGCTGTAGGAAAAATAAACACATAGTATTTGGAAAACTGCTTAATTTAGAGTTATATAAAATTCCGTCGTCTCCCCATGTAGCAATTTCAAGCAAGATCCCCGTAGAACAAACCCAATATAATAACAATTTTAACCACATTCTTAGCTGAAAAACAATCACTGTCCGATTGTCCTCCTGACTTACATAAACTCCTCCCTTCTTGTCGTCCCAGTTGAAGCCGTCAGCGCCGTTCGAGATTCCGAATTCGTCCCAATGCTGCCTGGCCTTCGTCATGTAGCTGGAGTCGCCCGTCGCACGAGCCAGCCACAGCGCAGCCCAGCACAGCTCGTCCCCGTAGCCGCTCCACGACCTGATGGTGGTTGGGTCTCGTTAAAGCTTTGCAGGGGTTCATTTGCATTTTTTACTTTAGTCATCCCTTTCAAAACCAGAATTTCGTTTTCTTCGATTGGCTTCGCGACTGCCATTTCCCGTTTTCTGTTGCGAGAAATTTCCTGCCTACGCTCACCTATTTAAGGCAGTCGCTTCATATTTTTTCCCACAAAAGAAATAATTCACCACTTTTCCCCACAGAAGTCATTCGCATAATCTTTTTTTTTAATCCCCCAAAAGAAATCATTCACTTAATGTGTCCATGATCTCAACCTTTCCTTCCCGCCACTCACTTGTAGAAGTCCGCAGCGCCGGGGATGGACACGTCGTAGTTCTCGCGGCGTTGGTCAGCGAAGTCGTAGAGTTCCTTCGCCACTTCCAACATCTGGCTGGCGTAAGTCGGGTCCGAGTCCTACAAACGAGAAGAGAAAAGGTAATAAGAAGCTTTTGAGGGATACAGATAATGAGAAATATGAAGACAAAGATAAAAGAAAGAATAAGCTTTTAAGGGATACAGATAATGAGAAATATGAAGACAAAGATAAAAGAAAGAAAAAGCTTTTAAGGGATACAGATAATGAGAAATATGAAGACAAAGATAAAAGAAAGAATAAGCTTTTAAGGGATACAGATAACGGGAATGAGAAATATGAAAAAGATAAAAGAAAGAATAAGCTTTTAAGGGATACAGATAATGAGAAATATGAAGACAAAGATAAAAGAAAGAATAAGCTTTTGAGGGATACAGATAACGGGAATGAGAAATGAGACAAAAATATAAGAAAGAATAAGCTTTTATGGGATACACATGACGGGAATAAGAAATATGACAAATAAAAAAAAGAATAAGAATGAAATATGGCAAATAAAAGAAAGAATAAGCTTTTAAGGGATACAGATAATGAGAAATATGAAGGCAAAGATAAAAGAAAGAATAAGCTTTTATGGGATACACATATCGGGAATAAGAGATGAGACAAAAATATAAGAAAGAATAAGGTTTATGGGATACAAAAGACGGGAATAAGAAATATGACAAAAAAAGAAAAAAAAAGAATAAGAATGAAATATGACAAATAAAAGAAAGAATAGGCTTTTAAGGGATACAAATAATGAGAAATATGAAGACAAAAATAAAAGAAAGAATAAGCTTTTAAGGGATACAGATAACGGGAATGAGAAATGAGACAAAAAGAAAAGAAAGAATAAGGTTTATGGGATACAAATGACGGGAATAAGAAATGGGACAAAAATATAAGAAAGAATAAGGTTTATGGGATACAGATAACGGGAATAAGAAGACAATAATAAAAGAAAGAATAAGCTTTATGGGATACAAATAACGGGAATGAGGAATATGACAAAAAAAAAAAGTTTTAAGGGATATAAATAACGGGAATAAGAAATAAGATAAATGAAAAAAGACTAAGCTTTAAGGGATACGAATAACGGGAATAAGAAATGAGACAAAAATAAAAGAAATAATAAGCTTTATGGGATACGAATAACGGGAATAAGAAGTAAGACAAAAATAAAAGAAAGACTAAGCTTTAACGGATTCAAATAACGGGAATAAGAAAGAAGGCAAATAGTTAAAGAAAGAAAAAAGAAAGAAAGAATAAAAACTAAAATTAAAACTAAAACTAAAACTAAAACTAAAAACTAAAAACTAAAAAAAAAACTAAAAAAAAAAAGCAACATAACTTTTCTATTTTTTTCAGAAAAGACTAAATGTTAATAAATCACCGTTAGCTCCAATTTATGAAGTCTACATCATAAAATTCTATAAATATTAAAGCTGCAAACCTTGAAGGCGATAGACGCAGCGGCAAGAGCAGCAGCTGTCTCTCCGGCCAACTCCGTGCCTGAGGAAAAAAACGTTTATGAACAGAATGAAGTGGAAAACGTTTGTTCAATACTCCTTTTCTAATGAATTTTCTTCTAGGGACTTTGACTGGCTATTGAGTTTGAGGGAAAAGCTTTGTAATGTTTTTTTCTTTCTTTTTTTGTGAAGGTCTCTGGGATTTTTCTTTTCTTTGAATGTGTGTTTTTTTTTTTTTTTTTTGAGGGAAAAGCTTTGAATGATTTTCATTTCTTTGTTGTGAAGCTCTATGCAATTTTTCTTTTCTTTTATTTTTTTCGTTGTGAAGGTCTGTGGGACTTTTTTTCTTTGATTTTTTTTAGGGAAAAACTATGAATATTTTTTTCTTTGTTGTGAAGCTCTATGATATTTTTTTCTTTGAATGTTTTATTTTTATTTCTGTTTTTAGGTTAAAGCTTTGAATGATTTTTTTTCTTTATTGTGAAACTCTATGGGATTTTTCTTTTCTTTTCTTTCATTATTTTTTGAGGAAAAAGCTTTCTGATTTTTTTCTTTATTGTGAAACTCTATGCTATTTTTCTTTTCTTTGATTTTGATTTTCTTTATATATTTATCTATCCTCTTCTTAACTAGGGATGTGCAAGCAGGGGCTGAATTAGGGGTCCTGTCCTTTTCCTTCTCCGTATCAAAAGTAACCTTTTCGTCAAGTTCATGGGAAGAAAAATGCCCTTTTAAAGCAGCCAAGAAAGTGCCTTAGTTTGAAAGGAATTGAAAGGAAAACATGACCTTCTCTACACGTCACAGTATTACTCATCTCCCTCTGATTCTAAACACATCACAACAAAGTACTTTCTTAAATCCTTCTCTTCCCTCCCTTCTCTCTTTCCGATCTTCTTCCATTTTCGTTATTCATTTCTTACCCTCTTTCTCCCCCAATTTCACTTCTCACCCACGCAATGGCCGCCGTACCTGGGTGGTCGTTATCAATCTTCATGGAGGGTCGAGCCATCGTCATCTCCTCGGGGCGGCCCCAGTAGGCGTGGTCAGCGTACCCGTCGCCCACCTGTGACACGGAGAGCAGGAGGAAGATAACAGCTGATAAAGGTTGTAGTTGTAATATGTGGCTTTTTCGTATCTGTCAAAAATTTTAGTTGTAATATGTGGCTTTTTCGCATCTGTTAAAAGTTGTAGTTGTAATATGTGGCTTTTTCGTATCTGTTAAACATTGTAGATGTAATATGTAGCTTTTTTGTATCTGTTAAAAGTTGTAGTTGTAATATGTGTTTTTTTCCGTACCTGTTATAAATTGTTATATTGTGTCCCTTTCTGGTTTCTTATTACTTTGCCTATATGGCGATGGCCTGGGTTATGGGAGGTTGTAAATGTGTACCATTCGTTTGGATGTACGGTCCCAAGCCCGGATAAATAGAGGGGGTTGGTGTCAGGAAGGGCATCCGACCGTAAAAACCCATGCCAAAACTAGTATGGAATGAGCCGCAATGTATTATATGGCAGGAAATACAATGCACTGTAAATGGTAAGAGCTACACGACTTCAGTACATTATAAATGGCAGAAATTTGGGACAACAATACACAATATGCCAGTGCATTATAATACACATGACATGATATTCAACACCAGTGCACAATATATGGTGAGATACATACAATACTAACATACTCTCCACGACATGAGATACACAACTTCAATACATGACAAAAAAATATAGACCAATACACTTTACACAAGATATATACACCTATACACAATACAAAACAAAATACATACAACGCCAATAAACTATACATGGCAGGATATATACAACCTGTGCATAACACACTAAACCACACAACTACATACCTGGCCATAGAGTTCAAAGTATGAAGTGTGAGCCTTAAGGAAGTAGTCAGTGGCCCACTTCACAGCAGCTCTGGCATACTCGGTCTGACCTGCAATTGCAAACGGAGGTGAAGGAAAAAATATTTGGTAAGAAAAGAAAGAAAGAAAGAAAGAAAAAAAGGAAAATACAGTGGTAAGGGAAGATAGAGAGATTAATATGGGGATATTTGGTAAGAAAAAAAAAAGAAAAAGAAAGATAGTGGTAAGGGAAGAGAGAGATATTAATATGGGAATATTTGGTAAGAAAAAAGAAAAAAGAAAGAAAAAGAAATCTACAGTGGCAATGGAAGAAAGATATTAATATGGGAATATTTGGTAAAAAAAAAGAAAGAAAAAAAGAAATCTACAGTGACAAGGGAACAGAGAGATATTAATCTGGGAATATTTGGTAAGAAAAAAGAAAGAAAAAGAAAGTTACAGTGGCAATGGAAGAAAGATATTAATATGGGAATATTTAGTAAGAAAAAAAGAAAGAAAAAGGGAAAATACAGTGGCAATGGAAGAGAGAGATATTAATATGGGAATATTTGGTAAGAAAAAAGAAAGAAAAAAAGAAAGCTACAGTGGCAATGGAAGAAAGATATTAATATGGGAATATTTAGTAAGAAAAAAAGAAAGAAAAAGGGAAAATACAGTGGCAATGGAAGAGAGATATTAATATGGGAATATTTGGTAAGAAAAAAAGAAAGAAAAAAAGGAAGCTACAGTGACAAGAGAAGAGAGAGATATTAATATGATATAGAATCACTCTTAAATAATGGTAATGGCATGGAAGAAAATATGACACTAGTATTTTTCTATAAAAAAGTGGCAAAATATATTCATAGAAGGAAAGGTATTAAAGGAAGCGGTAGGTAGATGAATGACGAAACGTGACCACAATTTTCCTTCTAAATGATGTATAGCGAAAGAAAATCTACATAAACAACAATGATAATGGAAGAGAGAAATATGAATATGAATGAGACGCTTTTTTGGATTGGATGGAATATTCTAGAGTTTTTGGACAGTGGTTTTCTTATGAGATAGGTGGTGGTGGATCCAGAGTGGAGGGAAAGAAATGGTTAAATTGCGTTTTTAATAATCATTTTAATACGTTTTTAGCAAAATAATTTCCGTTGTTTTTTAAATGTTTTAGTGCAATAATTTCCGTATTTTTTAGATACGCTTTAGTGCAGTAATTTCCGTCATTTTTTGAATACGTTTTAGTGCAATAATTTTTGTCATTTTTGGAATGTTTTAGTACAATAATTTCCGTCATTTTTTAAATACGTTTTAGTGCTATAATTTCCATAATTTTTGAATACGTTTTAGTTCAATGATTTCCGTCATTTTTTAAATACATTTTAGTGCAATACTTTCCGCCACTTTTTGAATACGGTTTAGTGCAATGATCTCCGTCAGTTTTTGAATACGTTTTAGTGCAATGATTTCCGTCATTTTTTAAATACATTTTAGTGCAATACTTTCCGCCACTTTTTGAATACGGTTTAGTGCAATGATCTCCGTCAGTTTTTGAATACGTTTTAGTGCAATGATTTCCGTCATTTTTTAAATACATTTTAGTGCAATACTTTCCGTCATTTTTTGAATACGGTTTAGTGCAATGATCTCCGTCAGTTTTTGAATACGTTTTAGTGCAATGATTTCCGCCATTTTTAAAACACGTTTTAGTGCAATAATTTCTGGATGATTTCCTTAGAATTCGACGTTAACAAGAGCACAGTCGTTACAAAAAAGAATAGTAACACTGGTATTTTCTAACATGAACACATAAATTTAAAGTAAAATGGCATAAAATATAACGATGGATGATGATGATGACAACAAAAACAATAATAATAATAATAATAAAAATCACAATAATAATGATGATGATGACAATAATGAGGATCACAATAATAACAATAATGATAACGACATTGATAATTATTACAACAAGAAATATACCGACAGTACTACATAAACAAAACGCTAAATGACCCCCCTTAAAAAAAGGTAAATAATCCCCTTAAAAACAACAACAACAACAACAAAACGATAAATGAATCCCCTTAAAAAAAACAAAAACAAAAACGATAAATCAATCCCCTTAAAAAAACAACAACAACAACAACAACAACAACAACAACAACAACAATAATAATAATAATAATAATAATAATAAACTAAACTAAATGATCCGCCTTGAAAAAAAAAAAAATGCAAAAACGGACCTACACAAACCACCATCCCAATCAAGGCCAACCCGAAAGCAAGGAATCAAGCACGAAATCAAGTCCCCAAGCAACCTACCTGCCGTCTGGTGCCCGGCGGGGAAGTCGACGAGGCCCCAAGCAAGCACGGTCGCTGTGAAGGCCATCGGGAAGCCGAATTTCACGAAATCACCGGCTGTTGGAGGGAGGAAGAGGAGGGGGGGGGGTGAGAGGGGGAGAGGGGTGTGGGTTGGGGAGGATGGGTGAGAGGGGGAAGGGGGGGAGGGGGATGAGAGGGAGAGGGGGGGTGAGAGGGGAGGAGGGAGAGGGGGTGGGGGTGTGAGAGGGGGTGGGGTGTGTGTGAGAGGGGGTGTTTAGGGTGTATGTGAAGGGGGTGTGTAAGGGAGGAGGGGAGGATGGGGTGGGTGGCTGTGAGGGGGGAAGAGGAAGAGGGGGTGTGGGTGAGAGGGAGAGGGGTGTGTGAGAGAGGGAGAAGGGTGTGGGTTGGGGAGGATGGGGGTGCTGGGTGGGGTGTATGTGGAGGGGTTGTGTAAGGGAGGAGGGGAGGATGGGGTGGGTGGGTGTTAGGAGGAGGAGAGGGAGGGGTTGGGTGAGTGCTCATGGGTTGGGTGGGGAGGATGGCGGTGGGCTGGGTGTAAGGGGGGAGGAGGGATGGGGATGGGATGGGTGTATGTGGAGGGTGTGTGTGTGGGGGAGGTAGGGAGTGGAAGAGTAAGTGGGGAGAGGCATGTAAGGAGAGGTGTGTGTGTGTGTGTGTGTGTGTGTGTGTGTGTGTGTGTGTGTGTGTGTGTGTGTGTATGTGTGTGTGTGTGTGTGTGTGTGTGCGTGTGTGTGTGTGTGTGTAAGTGTGTGTGTATGTGTATATGTGTGTATGTTTTTTAAAAATCTTATCTCATATTTCCATCATTCGTTCTCTGTATAACCTCCAGCTCTTAATTATCATCATTACATCTTCATTTTCACCCCTTTCATCACCCCCCTCCTTGCCTCACCATCGTAATATCCTCCAGACAGGTCGCGCCCCACATCTGACCCATCGTTGACCGCCGAGTCCTTCCTCCAGGTCACCCTCTGGTCAGCGGGGAGAGGACCTGACCTCTGCGCCTCGTAGAACAGGTAGGACAAGCACAGCGCCTGGCGAGGGGTGGGGGGGGGGGAGGTTAATGAGGGGTTACGTGTTTAATATATTTTTGGTGGACGTGTAAGAATGCTTTGTTATCAGATACATACATACATACATACATGCATACACACACATACATACATATACATATTATATATATATACATATATATATATATATATATATATATATATATATATATATATATATATATATATATATATATATATATATTCATATGTATGTATGTATAGATAGATAAATATATGTACACCACACACCTACACACACACACACACACATAAAATAAAATAAACTTCTCTTTTTAGAAACGAGATCTTTCTTTACCACATTCGTTATCTTTGTAAGATGGACTGCATTACACCGCAAGCCATGCATCGTATCTCATCACACCACACCGCACCCTATCATACCACGCCACATAACTCTCGTACAGTGTATCAGCAACCCACCACACCACATCAGCTCATACCACATCGCACTATAACATACCACACCACATCGCACCTCGTCACTTCACACCACACCACACTACATCACCCATAGCGTCTCCCCCCCCCCTCCCTTTCCACCCTACCCCTGTCACCCCCTCCCTTCTACGTGTTGCACCTCCCTACCTGTCCGTAGTCATAGGGTGTCATGCCTTCTCCCCCCCCTCCCCTTCCACCCAACCCCTACCACCCCCTCCCTTCTACGTGTTGCACCTCCTTACCTGTCCGTAGTCATAGGGTGGCATGCCTTCTCCCCCCCCCCCTCCCCTTCCACCCAACCCCTACCACCCCCTCCCTTCTACGTGTTGCACCTCCTTACCTGTCCGTAGTCATAGGGTGTCATGCCTTCTCCCCCCCCCCCCCCTCCCCTTCCACCCAACCCTTCCCTTCTATGTGTTCCAACTCCCTACCTGTCCGTAGTCATAGGGTGTCATGCCTTCTCCCCCCCCCTCCCCTTCCACCCAACCCCTACCACCCCCTCCCTTCTACGTGTTGCACCTCCCTACCTGTCCGTAGTCGTAAGGTGCCATGCCTTCTCCCCCCCCCTCCCCTTCCACCCAACCCCTACCACCCCCTCCCTTCTATGTGTTCCAACTCCCTACCTGTCCGTAGTCATAGGGTGTCATGCCTGTGGGATCACAGGGGCTTTCCATGGGGGGTTGGGTCACCACGCCGCCGCCACCTGGGGGAGGGAAAAGGAGGGAGGGGGGGTGAAGAGAAATTATGATAATGATGATTGTGATGATAAGGATAATGATAGGTTTAGAACTGGATAGATTTACGATAGAGTTTATTATTCATATTCGCAAGCAAGGTGTTACACTCGTGTTAATTAGCCTGGTCGTCCCCATCACAGTAACATCCCCTTAGTATTACTCACAGATATTAATAGAAATACACAAATCTCCTGTTTCCCCTTTATTCCTCCCCACTAACACCCCTCCCTCACTTACAACCCCAGTACCTTCCCTCTCCTCCCCGCATAAACCTCCTTTCCTCCCCATAAACTTTTTTCCCTCCTTCCCCCACATGAAGTTCCCTCTCCACTCCCTCTACCCCAATCTCTCCCCATCCCTTCTCCACTCCCTCCCCCCTCCCCCAACTCCCTTCTCCTCTCTCTCCCCATCCCCCCCAATCTCTCCCCAACTCCCTTCTCCTCTCTCTCCCCATCCCCAACTCCCTCCCCACCCCCCCATTACCACTCTAACTTCTCCTCCTATCCCCTCCCCCCCCAATCTCTCCCCATCCCTCTTCCCCTCCCTCCTCCCCAATCTCTCCCCCCACTCCCCCAAATCCCTTCTCCCCTATCCCCCTTCCACTCCCCCCCAATCTGTCCCCAACTCCCTTCTCACCTTCCCCTCCCTCCTCCCCCCCGTTCCCCATCCCCCCATTCCACTCCCCATCTCCCTTCCCCCCCCCCCCTCCCCACCAACCTCTCCCCATCCCCCAACCTCTCCCCCTCACCCCACCAACCTCCCCCCCGCTATTGACTCACCACACGTGTCTGCCCCATTCATGACCGCCGCTATGACTGAAGGTTTGGCGCCCGCGTAGTCGACCTTGAACTCGAACTCGACGTCCCAGCCTGGCTCCGCTTGCCACCCCGAGGACACCAGCTTGAAGTACTTGTCATCGTGCCACTCGACCACGCCCGCGTAGAACTGGGGAGGGAGGGAGGGAGGGAGAGAAGGGTGAAGAGGGGTGAGAGCTGAGGAATGGGTGGGTGGGAGGGAGGAGGGAGGGTGAAGAGAGGTGAGCAGGAATGGGTGTGTGGGAGGGAGGGAGGGAGGGAGGAGGAGGGAGGGGGTGAGGAGAGGTGAGCGAAGAATGGTGTGGGAGGAGGGAGGAGGTGAGGAGGGTGAAGGAGGGGGGGGGGGGCGGGAATGGGTGTGGGAGGGAGGAGGAGAAGGGAAGGAGAGATTATTAAGGAGGAGTGAGCTGAGAATGGGTGTGGGAGGGAGGAGGGAGGGGGGGGGAGGAGAGGGAGGAGGGGAGGAGAGGAGAAGGGAGGGGGGGAGGGAGGGAGAGAGGGGAAATTGAGAACGAGAATGGGCGTGAGGGAGGAGAGGGAGAGGAAGGAGGGGGGTAGGTGAGAGATGGGTGCATGAGAGGAGGAGGGAGAGAGAGGAGGAGGAGTGAGGAGCGAGAATGGGTGTGGGAGGGAGGGAGGGAAAAGAATGAGAGTGATATGGGTGAGGGAGGTGTTTGGGAGAGGAGAGGAGAAGAGTAGAAAAAGTGAGAGTGTGTGAGAGAGAGAGAGAGAGAGAGAGAGAGAGAGAGAGAGAGAGAGAGAGAGAGAGAGAGAGAGAGAGAAAGAGAAAGAGAGAGAGAGAGAGAGAGAGAGAGAGAGAGAGAGAGAGAGAGAGAGAGAGAGAGAGAGAGAGAGAGAGAGAGAGAGAGATGAAGGAATCGAAAGAAAGAGAGATAGAAAGATATGGAAATAATAATATGAAATAACTATGGTATATTATAAGAGCAACTGGTCAATAAATATCACGTGATGTGAAAGAAGAAAATAATAATAATAATAATGATAAGGAGAAGAAGAAATAAAAAAAGAAATATAGACAACATGGGGAAGAGAAGAAGATATAAATACAGCATAGAGAAGAACGAGGAACAGCAGAAAAAAATATAAAAATAAGAATGAGGGGAAAAGAGAAAGGGGTAGGAAAGAAGGAAAAAAATAATAAGAAGGGAAAGGAGAAGTAGTAGTAATAGAAGAATAAAATATATTTAGAAGAATATATATGATAATAATAATAATAAGAAAAAAATGAAAATAGCGAAGGAGAAGAAAAAGGAAGGGATAAAAAAGACAAAAGAAATCACAGAAGAAGAAGAGAAATAGTAATGACAAAGACAATATATATATATTTATCTATCTCTATCTATCTAAATCATATAAAAATAATAACAAAAAGGGAATACACTGAAAGAGAAGAGAGAAGCAGAAGAAGCAGAAAGAAGAATATGACGAAAAGAAACAAAGAAAAGTAGAAAAGGAAAAAAGAGAAAGAGAGAGAGAGAGAGAAAGAAAGAGAGAGAGAGAGAGAGAGAGAGAGAGAGAGAGAGAGAGAGAGAGAGAGAGAGAGAGAGAGTGAGAGAGAGAGAGAGAGAGAGAGAGAGAGAAGAGAGAGAGAGAGAGAGAGAGAGAGAGAGAGAGAGAGAGAAAACAGCAACAGAGAGACGGAAACACCAGAGAGAGAGAGAGAGAGAGAGAGAGAGAGAGAGAGAGAGAGAGAGAGAGAAGAGAGAGAGAGAGAGAGAGAGAGAGAGAGAGAGAGAGAGAGAGAGAGAGAGAGAGAAGAGAGAGAGAGAGACAGCAACAGAAGACTGACCTCCAGAGAGAGAGAGAGAGAGAGAGAGAGAGAGAGAGAGAGAGAGAGAGAGAGAAAAGAGAGAGAGAGAGAGAGAGAGAGAGAGAGAGAGAGAGAGAGAGAGAGAGAGAGAGAGAACAGCAACAGAGGACTGACCTCAGAGAGAGAGAGAGAGAGAGAGAGAGAGAGAGAGAGAGAGAGAGAGAGAGAGAGAGAGAGAGAGAGAGAGAGAGAGAGAGAGAGAGAGAGAGAGAGAGAGAGACAGACAGACAGAGAGAACAGCAACAGAGAGACTGACCTCCAGATTGCTCACGGACTGGTCGAAGGTCAGCTCGACTGTCAGCCCGACGAAGGAACTGCCGGAGGTCGCGGAAAACTTGGCCATGTAGCTGCCTCCCCAGTCGTTCGTGATGCTGACGGAGGAACACTGGGCTCTCGCTCCTGGTGGGGGAGAAGGGAAGGGAGTGAGGGAGGGAAGGAGAGGAGGGAGTGAGGGAGGAAAGGAGAGGAGTGAGTGAGGGAGAGGAAGGGAGTGAGGGAGGGAAAGGGAGTAAGGGAGGGAGGGAAGGAGAAGGAGGGAGGGAAGGGAGTGAGGCAGGGAAGGAGAGGAGGGACGAGAGGAAGGGAGGAATGGACGTAAGGAGGGAGGAGGGGAGGAAGGTAGGGAGGGATGGAAGGGAGGTAAGGATGGAGGGAAGGAGAAGAGGACGAGAGGAAGGGAAGGAGAAGGAGGGAAGGAGGGTGAGGAAGGGGAAGGAGAAGAGGGACGAGAGGAAGGAGGAATGGAGGAAGTGAGGAGCAGGGAAGGAGCGGGAGGGAGGAAGGGAGGGATGGAAGAGGAGAGGGAAGAGGGAAAGGGAGTGAGGGAAGGAAGGAGAAGAGGGACGAGGAAGGAAGGGAGGAATGGAGGTAGAGGGGAGGGAAGGAGAAGAGGGACGAGAGGGACGAGAGGGAAGGGGAGGATTGGAGGTAAGTAGGGAGGGAAGGGAGGGAGGAAAGGGAGTGAAGGAGGGAAGGAGAGGGAAGGGAAGGGAGTGAGGCAGGGAAGGAGAGGAGGGACGAGAGGAAGGGAGGAATGGAGGTAAGGAGGGAGGGAAGGAGAGGAAGGGAAGGGAGTGAGGGAGGGAAGGAGAAGAGGGACGAGAGGAAGGGAGGAATGGAGGAAGGAAGGGGAAGGGAAGGGAGTGAGGGAGGGAAGGAGAAGTGGGACGAGAGGAAGGGAAGGAGAAGACGGACCAGGGGAAGGGAAGGAGAAGAGGGACGAGAGGAAGCGAGGGAGGGAAGGAAGGAGGAGAGGAAGGAGAGGAAGGGAGGAATGGAGGGAAGGAGAAGGAGGGTAGGGAGGGAGGGAGGTGGGGGGGGAGGGAGGGATGGAAGAGAGAGGAGGGGGGAGAGGGAGGTAGGTATGTAGGAAAGGATAGGGAGAAAAAGAGTGGGAGGTAAGGAGGGAGGGAAGAGAGGTAGGGAGGGGAAGGAGGAGGAAGAGAGGTAGGGGAGGGGGGAGGATGGGAAGGAGGGAGAGAGGGAGAGAGGTGAGGGAAGGGAGGGAGAGAGGGAAAGGTCTGGGAGAGGTGCTGGAAGAAAGGAAGGAGGGAAGGGAAGAGATGGAGGTAAGGAAGGAGGGAGGGAGGAGTGGGAAAGGGGAAGGAGAAAGCGTGGGAGGGAGGGAGGGGAGGGGGAAAGGGGAAGGGGAAGTGGAAGAGAGAAGGAGGAAGGAATTGGGTGGGAGGGAAAAAAAGGAGTAAGGGAGTAATAGAGAGTATAAGAAGGAGGAAAATAAGATAGAAGGAGGACGGAAGAGAGACGAGACATGGGACGAAAACAGGGGTAGGTAGGAAGGGTAGGAATAGAGAGATAAAGGGAGGGAGGGAAAGAAAGGATAGGGGGGAGGGACAAAGAGGGAAGGAAGGATCAAACAGTCAATTTCTCCCTCCACCACAAAATTTCAGTTAACTCAAGATTTAAAGGGAGGGAGAGAGAGAGAGAGAGAGAGAGAGAGAGAGAGAGAGAGAGAGAGAGAGAGAGAGAGAGAGAGAGAGAGAGAGAGAGAAGAGATAGAAGAAAGAAAGAGAGAGAGAGAGAAAATAGTTCAAAAATCAAAAACTGAATTTCTCCCTCCACCACAACCACCCAACAGCCGAACAGCCTGCATCCGTACCCGACAGGAGGGCGAAGGAGCCCAAAGTCCCCAGCAGGAAGGCCCACGCGTGCATGCTGACTTCGTGGTCCCGATACACTGTCGAAAGAAATGGCGCTTCCTGCCTTTTATGTCTCGGGGTGAGTCTGTTATCAAAGAAAACGGCGTTCTGTTCACGTGACCAACAGCTGTATTTTTTCTCGTGAGAATCGCAGGTCGTCTTCTAATGTCACTGTTGTTATTTTGGGACAACTGAGTCTTCCTTGGTATTGGTTATTGTGGACGACAATTGTATTTTTCAAGGTTGGATTTCGATTTTGACTAATAGTAAGAAAACTCATTAATATCATTGTGTTTGAAATGTTTATATCAGGCTCATCAACTAAAGGAGGGGAGTATTTTCCAATGGAGGGAACGAACCATAGGGAAAAAATATAAGGTATTTGGCTTCCTTATAGCAAGCATTTTCTATACATATTTCTTTTTCTCACAGTAGACTAAAAACAGATTTTAATTCAGAAGAGATATTAATAATCTGCTTGACAATGGATGATTTTCATATCATTGTTATCATGGTCCCAGTACTATCATTATCATCATCATAATTACATTTATTATTTTTCTACACTCGACGCTTTATTTCATTGTTATTATTGTTGTTATTATTATCATTATTATTATTATTATTATTATTATTATTATTATTATTATTATTATTATTATTATTATTATTATTATTATTATTATCAATATTAATATCATTATTATTATTGTTATTATTATTATTATTATTACTATCATTATATTATTATTATTATTATTATTATTATTATTATTATTATTATTATTATTATTATTATTATTATTTAATGTTATTATCACTGTTATTTTCATTGATATTACTATTTTCATTAATACTGTACTGATATAATCATCTATATTATCATCATCATCATTATTTTGATTATTATTATCATCATTATTAGCTGTAGAAGTAGAGGCATTAATAACACTGTAAGGATGATTATTATTGTCATTACTGTTACTGCTTTTATTATTATTATTTCTGCTATTCACAAGATTCATGTTATATCTTAGTTAATGAGCTGCAATAGCGGACCACAACCAGAGGTCTTCGATATTGCAACATCCCTAATTTCTTCATTTCATGTCCAAGACTTTCCGAATGATTGTGGCTGTTCCAAGTAAACAAGATTTTGGTAACATTTCTGCTGTTATTCCCAAATCTAGCTTTTAAATCCATTTTTTCAAAGGGATTACCTCAACTTCTTTCATTCTCCACATTCTTGCAATCTCATATTTCAAGTCGCAGTAATTGTTGCACTTTTCTTCTTTCTTTCTTTTCAATGCGAGTGTCAAATGGGTCAACAAGAAGGCATTTTTTTGCTATTTTTCTCAATTATAGTAATATCCGGTCTACTGTGTTCCAGTGTCTTGTCTGTTTGTATGGAGAAATCCCATAAAATCTTGCACTGGTCGGATTCCAATACTTTTTCAGGCTTGTGTGTGTACCACTTATCAGATTTGTCAAATCCCCATTTTTTACATAATTTCCAGTGAATCACTTTTTGCAACTTTGTCATGTCTAATTATTATTATTATTATTATTATTATTATTATTATTATTATTATTATTATTATCATTATTATTATTATTATTATTATTATTATTATTATTATTGTTATTATTGTTATTATCATTATGGCTGTTGTTATTATTATTGTAATCATAGTTATTACTATTATTATTATTAATATTATTATCATCATTATTATTACTATTATTATAAATTATTATCATTATTGCTGTTATTATAAATCCTTGTTATTAATATTATTATTATTATTATTATTATAATTATTATTATTATTATTATTATTATTATTATTATTGTTATTATTATTATCTTATTATTATTATTATCATTATTATTATTATTATCATTATTATTATTATTATTATTATTATCATTATTATTATTATTATTATTATTATTATTATTATTATTATCATTATTATCATCATTATTATTATTATTGTTACATATTACATGTTACATAAAGTGATGCAAATATTGATACACTATTTTGATAACTAACTTGACCAGCCTTAATTATCACATGTAATTTTGCAAATTATAGTTTTATAAACTTCATATAGTTTGTTCAATTTTGGAGATGGAATGGAAAGCATAGGTGGATGGAATGAGAGAGAGAGAGAGAAAGAGAGAGCTAAAGAGAGAGAGAGAAAGAGAGAGAGAAAGAGTCAGAAAAAGAGAGAGAGAGAGTCAGAAAGAGAGAGAGAGTCAGAAAGAGAG